>NC_134815.1:46664253-46681753 GCF_046742065.1 Oratosquilla oratoria | reverse complement strand
CTCTCTGGTTCTCTCTCTCTCTCTCCATCTCTCTCTCTCTCTCCATCTCTCTGTTTCTCTCTCTTTTTGTCTCTCTGGCTCTGTCTCTCTCTTTTTGTCTCTCTGGCTCTGTCTCTCTCTCTTTCCGTTTCTCTTTGTGTCTCTCTATTTCCCTTTTTCCTTCTCTCTCTTTCTTTTTCTCTCTGTTACCCTCTCTTTCTCTCTCTCCGCTTCCTTTTTATTCACCATCTCTTTCTCCTTGTTCCATTTCTTTCTTTCTTTCTCTTTATTTCCTATTTTCTTCTGCTTTTTCTCTGTCTCATTTTCTGTCTCATTTTCCTCTCTCCTTCCATAACTTTATTCCCTTTCTTTACCTATTACCTTTTCTTGTACTTGTTGCCTTTTCTCTATTACCTTCTTCGTATGAAGTTACTTTTTCTGTGTCTGTGGGTGGCCCAAATCGTATGGAACAGACGGACGTATTAGGGGAAAAGCCAAGGGTTAGACAGACACTAACACAGACTGACGGTAGCTGAGACAGCCAGCCAGCCAGCCAGCCTGGCGGTGGTTCTGCCGGCAGCCACTCCGACGCCGCCTATGCTGACCGTGTGGCCAGCCTGCCAAAGGTTTGCACGCAAGCGAACAAGCAGTCAAGACACAGAAAGTCGTGGGATATATATATATCCACGAAATATTTGCACTCAGTGCCTTCGTCGGTCATAGTCAGAGTGCACGAACAGGCAGACATCTCATGAAGGCTAAAGGCAGTCTTACACTCCTACAAAGACACGTTAAAGATCGACACAGGTACAAGACAATTACGAGCTGGACTACAGGTTAAGGTCAAAGGAAACGGGTTCTTTAACCGTTTTGGTACGAAAGAAGTCTTCAGGTGAGGTTAAAGTAATACTAAAAGATGTAGACACTCATACCAGTGATAATAAATGTAGAGGTAAACATAATAACAAGCTACAGATACTTCGTAACAGTGGAAATCTAATACATGGGGGGGGAAAAGGCCTTTGGAAATGTACAAGCATGTAAAGAAACTGACTAGTATTCTGAGTATTCTAGACTTCAGAACTTTTCATTGCGAATATTAGATTATTCTTAATTCTAGAGATGTTTCTTGGCTGTGTGGCCGGGAGTGCTCAAACGGCAAAGGTGACGTGTTGGGTTGCAGCTACAGTATGTACCTCTATGCTTACGCTCCTCAACACCAATAGAGAACTGTCTAGAGCAGTGGTTCTCAACCTGTGGTCCATGAAACCCTATTGGGCCACGGCGGTTCACAAGTGGGGCCGCCAACCGAAAGCCAGTAGCAGTTAGTGCAGGGGTTCTTAACCTTTTTCCTTATGTACCCTGTGCTTATGGCTTGCTGTTCTTTAGCCTCCTAGAAATTTCTTTATTAGTTAACATAACCCGAGTACATCCACAAACTATCACTAGTTTTCGATTCGTGGTCCTATTTGTGAACCACTGTGGCCCACAATGACTCATTGAACCATTGAGAACCACTGAGTTAGTGGATGCAACGAGATTAAATTTAGTGTTGAAGTCATCTCCAGGAGGTTGAAGAATAGCAATTCATAAGTTCGGGGTATACGTGAAAATAGGTTGAGAACCCCGGGGCTGGACTCATGCGGCACAAGTATACAGTATATAAGTTCATTGACCTATATACCTTTCTTTCATATAGTGAAAAATTGGGTGAAAGAATCTGTATTCGTATCCGTATATCTTACGTACATAGTTATCAAATAACTGATACATTCTACCTCTTTTTTCACTTCTTCGAGGAAAAATGAATGTTTCGTTTAGGTTAGATATCAGAAAACAGAAACACAACAGAGCTTCTGACGAAAAATCTAAAATTAAGAAAAAAACATGGAATACCAATATTTTCGTGATATAAAAGGAAATTAAGTGAGACTTATGAAAGACCCAAACGCACTCTGGAAGTGGTCCAGTGACCACGTGGCCAAACGGTGTCAAATTAGGTGCAGCCACGTTTGTCCAGGTACATGCATGCATATTAATACATACTGTATTACCTGGGACACACCGAGCTTCACTCATGGACAATATTGGTGCTATTTGGCAAACAGGTTGGAGTAAAAAGGCGCTGTGGCCTCATGCATGAGGCTTACCGGTTCGACAGACACGTGTTTAAAGTGATGTGTGAACGTGTGAACGGGGGTATTTGGGGTTTAACCAACGTGTTCGACAACCAAATACCCCGTTCACACATCACTTTCAACACGCGTCTGTCGAACCGCGTTCGACGAACCGTTAGAACCGTTAGAACCATTAGAACCCTCTTAGGCAACCGCAACCATACTTTGCGTAGTTAGGATACGTTTGCCTGAAATTAGTCTACGAGGTCAATAGATTGCAGTGTAGGGCAAGCGGTGGAAAATGACATTTTTAGTGCTTAAATCTGTTCCTTTCTCTCTTCGTTGTTTATATGTCTACGTAAAGAGCACAAAGGTTAAGAGAGAAAACAGGATTAGGCAATGTGAGAGAGAAATTCGATTTTCTCAAGAAATCTGGAATACAGAGACCTAGGAACGATCCGATACTGCTGTGAATGGTTTGTGTATCGTGAGATGACTTTCAACGAGCTAAAGCATATTGAACAAGCAATTCAGAATTTCAGTGATTTTTTTTTACCATCAGGCTTTGCTTAAGGATGACGCGGCTGAATACATGAATTTCTTGGTCTAGCATGTATGAATGTATGTATGTATGTATGTATGTATGTATGTATGTATGTATGTATGCATGTATGTATGTATGTATGTATGTATGTATGGGCTCTAGCCTTTGAACTTCCCTGGTATGAGTATTGCTCGCTCCTGTTTGCTTATGTTGGATCGTCGGTGATCGACGACGACAGTGCTCCGGTGAAGTGTTATGCGGTGAGTGAAGCTGGGTGGTGATGCTGAGTTCTTTAGCGATGATGCTAGCGGAGGTGACTGTGGAACCCAATTCATGACCCACATATCCTACCACATTCCGGGTTAAGTCAGCTCTGAATCAGGTCGATAAACTTTTTGTTGAGCCTGATGTCTCTTTTTTTCCTGCCCCGTGCATACGTAACCAGGACAGGTTCCTTCTTACCTAAGAGATTTGGTTCATCTTCCCCCCAGAGGACGTCAGAGTCGTCCACCTGTTACTTACAACACGACGAGTCAACTCATCATCTTCGTCACGTATCTCAACTTTTCGTCGACGTTTTCCATTTCCTGCCTGCTGCTCCAACCTCGACTTCGATGTCGTACTTTTTCATCGGTACATTTTTCTGGCCTATATTCATACAGAGTTCTTTCTTTCCTTCGCTAGGTGATTTAATTTAGTTTAGGGTCAGTTTCTTCAGAAAAGAGAGATGGTGACAGTCGACCGAAACCCTACTTCAAGACTACGCCTTTGGCTGAATGACATACTATCCCATTTACCAAACCAAATTCTGAAACGAGCGTCGTTGGATTGAAGGGTTAAAAGGAGATGTATTTGACGCCAAAATATGAGTTCTTGACTTTTTTTTTCTGAGAACCGACGCTACTCCTAAATCTTTGCAGTCTCATCATCTTACTGACCCGCCAAAAATTGACATGAACCCTACGATTCAAGGTAGCTCTAATGACGAATACCGTAATATTTACCTTTGTGCGCGCAGGCAACCCTTAGTGTCTTCGTTTCTGAACCGTTCTATGTTCAGAGTCACTGGTAGTTCGCCTTTTCTTGTAGGCACAACTTACTAATAAACGTACCTGAAAAGATAGATAAAATGAGTTAACGTAGGTTCATATGAGGTAGGAGTCATGTGCTAATTAAATACATGAAAATATATTTATGTATTTGTATGTAAATATGTATATGTATATGTATATGCATATGTACATGTACATATACATACACATGCACATATATGCATATACATATACATATACACATACATATACATATACACATACACGTGCACATACACTTTCACATACATATACATATACATATAAATATACATATGTATATGTATATATTTAAGAATATACGTAAATAATAAACTCAAAACTACGACGAGAGGATACAATTTGACACAAATTCTTTACAGCTTGCCTCGAAGAATTTTTTGAGAGTTGAGCTTGGAAATGAAATTTTTAAATATCAATGAGAAGCTCTCTAATAATCTATGTCGATGACATTATTTTTTCAGAAACAGGAGGAAATTTTCAAGTTATACCAAATGTTATTAACAAGGAGAGTCTAAATGTAGATTTGAAGAAGAAAAAGAGCGAGCAAAATGAACGTAATGCTCGACCCAGAAATTAAAGATAATGCAATACAACACTGGTTTACAGAGAAATTGAGGCAAGCATAGAAATAGTTGTTATAGCCTAATTTTGAGATGCTGATTTCAGATTTGAAACCAGTTTTTATTCATCACCTCTTGTTTTTGTGATATACATGTATACATACACATAAATACATAGCATGAACATCCAACCGTGTAACAAGACGAAAATAGGGTTCAAAGGATTACCTAACCCAGATCATTCGCATACCAATGCTTAGGGTTCCGCAGCAATATAAGTCTACGTAAGAGGCCGCCGGTTGTATCAAATCCAACTTTTGCAGAATTCAATAACTATAAATAAGCGTTCAGGCTCTCGAAATGAAAAGGGTAAGTGACTGCAATTCATAGGACTTGTATTACAAATCATGTTAAAAAAAAATGGCCCGATATCAAGAATATATGCAATTCATCGTCGAATTTGTTCTGTGTAACGCAAATTTTTTAAAGCGTGGATGGGTTATTCCCGGAGATGATTTGGTCATATTTAACGGTATTTTTCCATGAACACCATTGTGTTACTTTAAATATTTTGGTTTGACTTAAACCCAAAGATTCACTTCCGTAAGATAAATAATAAACTTATAAAGAATCTGAGTGATTTACAGATAATTTGACATTTGACATTCTGCAAGCATTTATTACGTAAGCAACGTTCCTTTTCACCTTTTAACAGATACATGTGTCGTCTGAAACAACATTTTTCGAACTTATTCTGCTCATGCCCCTCTTTGACATAATCTGCATAATATATTGTATGTTATATCCTATATATCATATAACAGATATCATATATCATATGCTATATCTTATAGATTATAGATTATCATACATTTTACATTATCATGCATTATATATTATTATACATTATCATATATTAACATTATTATACGTTATACATTGTTATACATTATACATTCTTATACATTGTCCATTATCATACATTACATATTATTATACATTATGCATTGTTTATTGTGTATTATGTATCGTATATTGTATATTAAGTATTGTATATTGTACATTGTACATTGTAAAATTATATATTATACATTGTATATTGCATATTATGTTATATATTCTATATCGTATATGATACATATCATATATTATATACTATATATGTTATATATCATATACCATATATTGTATATCATATACTATATATATCATACATTATATATACTATATGTTACACATTATAAATTGTATATTATAAATCATATATTATGAAATATATATCATGAATCATAAATCATAAATTATATATTACATGTATTATATTTGGTTATTTCATATTATATTGCATTATACTAATATTATATTATATTAGGTTATATTATATCATATTATATTAAGAATTACATTATATCATATTATGTTATTTTGTACTATATCATATTACATTATGTAGTATACTATGAAAATTTCAGGTTAATTAGAAATGAAAATATTATGGACGTTCACCATTCTTTAGTTATTAGGAAACAGAGAAAAAATTATTTATTTCTCATGTGGACACAAGTTGTGGTAGATGCAGCTAAAATAGTAGAAGAGAATATTGATTTATTGACGCCAATAAGAAGACACCTCACTTCTCCTTTATATACTCTTTCCCCGAACTCCCATTTCCAATAGCATCAATCGTTTTGTGATACAGTAGACGGGTTTTTTTTCCAACGCAGGGTGCTACTTCACTATTCTCAAAAACTCGCGATGTATTTTCATTCTTCCGAGTGTAACGACAGCGACAGTAGTAAAGATGTAGTTATTCTTTCGGTGAGAGTAAACTAGGCAAAAAACAAAGACAGTCAGGCAGGCATGTGAGGCAAACGAACATGTAGACAGGCAATAATGTGGGAGAGAGGGATGGGAGAGGGAGAAAGAGAGAGAGGGAAAGGAAAAGTCGATTAGTAAGCAAGATATCTGAGCGTTCGGTTACGTCCATGCCCAAGCACAGCAACAAAAACCCAATAATGCGCAAATTAGCCTGTTGAGTAACATTTGCCGTCAGGTGGCAGGAGAATTAGGGCCGCTGAGGCGGATGGGCATTTTAGCGATGTAGGAAAGGGCGGCGAGTCCCTATTCTTAGTGTTCCCCACCTTCCAAATCTGACAAGCTCACCAGTCCGAGTGTGGGGACCAGTTGGAATAGCCCCCACTTTCATCTTTCCTACCAGCCGCGCGAGGCTCAAGTGGACACTTGACAAAATTTGTACCAAAACTTAAAAGTTTTGTTTATTCGACTTGAGTCAAGTGGTCCTCCTTTGTAAGAAATCAAGGTGAAACGCGCCAATTAGCAACGAGATCCATTTACAGACGCGGTACAGTAGCCTTCTACCTGAGCAATAGTTCCTGGATCCGGGTGAGGTGATGCTTTTGCTTCTCTCTGCAGTGCCCAAAGGACATGGATCGACTTGCTCCTTGCAGTGCGACATAACGCATCGTAGGTATCCAGCATAATAGTGACGATCATCGCTATCGTTACATACATACATACATACATACATACATACATACGTACATACATACACACATACATACGTACGTACATACATACACACATACATACGTACGTACATACATACATAGGTACATACATGCATACATACATACGTACATACGTACATACATACATACATACGTACATACATACATACGTACATACATAGGTACATACATACATACGTACATACATACATGCACGCATACATACATGCATGCATACATACATACATGTATGCATACATACATACATACATACGTTGAGACATTCTAACAAGTTGAAGTGGTTGGGAAGAGGAAAGACTGGAGTCTTATTCCGAGTTTTATTCTTGACTAGTATTTTGTTACAAGGTTTTTCAAAAGAATATTGCTACAGGGTTAGAGATGACGTATATGTACACGTGCATACCTTTCCGAGTCTAAAGGAACTCATATGTTACAATGACAGAGGAATTATTTAAATGGTAGTGGAAATTAATAATAAATTAATAAAAATTTGGCAAGAACAATAGTGTTACTAGAAAAGAAAGGAAATAATAATGGCAAAAGAAAAATAATGTAAGAATAAAAGCTGTTTGAACCAAAACAAAAAATGTGGCAAGGAAAGTGTGAGATTTAGTCCGGGGGTCTGGTGCATGGTATGGATCGGACGTTTTTCCACTTGATGAGGGCATAAGTGGATGTGATTTTTGCCTACTTTGAGTCTCCTGCCCTTTTATGTTGTTGTTATAATTAGCTATGTGTAGAGATTCGATTATTTTTCTTTGTTTCTTTTTTTGTAGTCCTTGGGCCAAGATGGTGGATTTCTCCCAATCTGGTAAGTGTCCTTCTATGTCTACGTGGTTTACGAGGGCGTTTGTCTCACGGTGGTGTCTAATGTCCGCTTTGTGTTCTTTGAGTCTGTTTGTCAGTCCTCTGTATGTTTCTCCGAAGTATGCGCTGTCGCATCCGTTGCAGGGAATTTTGTAAACTATGCTGGTGTCGCTGTGAGGTTTTGTGTTCTTCTTCCTAACCAAGTGTCCGATTTTCTTTCCCGTGTCGTTAACAACTACTAGACCTGAAGGTCTAAGTATCCTACTTAGTGTGCGGGAAAAGCCAGAATCTGGGACCACGACAAAACGTAGGTCTGGTTTTTTCTGTATTTGCTTTTCTATTTCTTATGTTAGTGGGTTTTCGGAGTGATGATCTGAGCAGTTCTTCTAGATAATTAAAGTTCTTAAAGGCTGCGGTGATGTAGTTCAGCTCTTCTGGTAAATATTCCTCACTATATATGCGGAGGGCTCTAAGGTAGAATCCGATGACCACTCCTGATTTTGTCCGGTCATCATGGGCGCTGAAAAAGTGAATATGGTCGTCTTTGTTGGTCGGCTTTCTGTATACCTTGAATTTGGTACTGTTACCTGACCTGAATGATAACAGTGTCTAAGAAAGATAGTTGACGACTGCCTCTGCATCACACAAAAGACAACAGACATTCATGACTTACAGAAAAAAAAAACTCAACGACGTTGACGACAAAATACAATTCACCGTAGAAGAAGAGATTAATGAACCTTTCTTAGACACTTATTATCGGTCTCAAGAACTCTGCCCAGACTTTTTAGAGATTCATGGATGAAGTCTTACGTGGTCTGCCCTTTTACTTCCATTCGACGATGTGTTCATCACCAGTTCTGACGAAGCCATGTACCAAGACCATCTGAGAGTCTTTACCCGACTGCAGGACTAGGGCATCCAGATCAATCTCGACAAATCTGAGTTCGGTGTCACGGCCATCTACTTCCTAGGACACACCGTCACATCTTCAGACGTCACTCCTGTATCATCCCACTGCGACGCCATCCAGGATTTCCAAAACCTACAAATCCCCACCAACTCAAACAATTCTTAGGGATGTTAAACTTCTATAACCGTTTCATTCCAGGCTGCGCTCAACTGCTCCAACCGCTCGACTCTGTGATCAAGTCATGCAAGAAAGGACGTTCCATCGCACTCACCTGGAACAATGAAACTGACGCAGGTTTCATAGCAGCTAAAGAAACACTCGGGAATGATACTACCCTCAGTTTCCCTGCCCCTGACGTCATTACCTCCATCTCGACAGACGCCACAGACACAGGTGTCAGCGGAATTCTGCAGCAGTACATCAACGACGCCCGGAAACCCATAGCATTCTTCTCAAAGAAACTCAACAACGCCGAGAAGAAACTCGGTACCTTCGTCAAGGAAATCCTAGCCATCTAAAAGCCTGTCAACAGGTTCATGTATTTCATCGAAGGACAACAATTCACATATACATCGATCGCAAACAAATTACAACTACATTCACCCATAACAAAACAACCTACTTCCCTAGACAACTAGGTGAAGATAACTGCCCTGCTGACGCACTCTCGCGCAATATATCTGCAGTCTCTACCTCCCTCATCGACTACGGCGCCATCGCCGCAGATCAAGCTGATAATGAAGAGCTGCAGCGATAGATGGACAACCTCGCGTTGCGGATGAAGAAAGTACAAGTACCTGGAACCAACACTCAGCTCTACGCCGATGTATCCATGAACACCATCCGGTCCTACTTGCCCGAGAACCACAGGTATCTCTTGTTCCATCATTTATATGATCTCTCCCATACAGGTGTTCGAGCTTCTTAGCACACGATGTCCCCCCGATTCATCTGGAATGGAATCGCCAAAGACGTGGGACACTGGACCCGCGCCTGCGTCAAAGGCCAAGCTTCGAAGGTCACACGCCATACGTCATCAAACCATGTTTACTTTCCAACACTTATACGAAAAATGTGAACATGAGCTATGGACATTTCAAGTGTGACAGAATATTAACAGAGTTATGAGACAATTCCCCGCAGACTAATACGGGGGGAGGCTAGAGACGCAGGGAATCTAGGTCAGGTTTACCCTTCATGTAACCTTCCCTGCTGTAAAGAGTGCATATAAACTGTTCTTTTTATACATCTATGTACAGTTTGTCTGAATATGTAATATTCGAAAAATCCTACAGTCTACGCTTAAAATTTCTCCTGTGTTTTTTCGCATACTATATACATACATATATATATATATAATGTATATATATATATCATATATATATAGTATATACATATACATATATATATACATATATACATACACACACACACATATACAGACATACATATATATATATATATATATATATATATATATATATATATACAACACTGAATGGGTCCCAGTGAACAGATTTACATTTATCACCCACAATTCACTTTAATTATAAAACATCAACATCGAGAAACTCGAAGAGGCATACATGCAGAAATTGAAACGTGCATGTATGCCTCCTCGATTTTCTCGATGTTGATGGGTTAGAATTAAAGTGAATTGTGGTTGAAAGCTATTTCGCGTTGGTTTGGCGAAAAATAAATTAATTACTCTCCCTAAGATTAAACATGACCATTTGTTTTTCTAACTTTTCTGATGTTTGGAATCAATACCTTTGCTACGCTGACGTTGTACTTCCAGCTGACGTCACAGTGACAAGTCGTATGGCGGACAGTTTTTTTTCATAACAAAGCCAAATGTAGAAAAGTATTACAACAAACAAACACTTAAATAGCAAAAAAAGGTACTACAATATTATCTTAAGCGTTTATTGACGCTTATTGAATTTTATTTTAGATATTTGAACTACTACGTTCAATTGCCTGAGATGGAAGTTTGTTCCATTTATTGTTTACCAGATCAGCGAGATCATTTGCTTTCTTCTTGATTGAATTTACGTCCTAAGAGTTTCAGGCCATTGTTTTATTGTTTGGTTGGTATTTTGTGTGAAAATATTTTGAATTATGATGTTTTTAATTTCTTTTGAAATCTTGAAATGCTTTAGATTCAAATGTTTTTGGTCTTTTCCACCTTATAAGGAATCTAGCCAGTCAAGGCATACTACACCCTTCATCCACTCCACACTATTCCAACTCCCACTTGTTTCTTCTTTATCTTAGCTTCCTGCAGATCATATTTGATAGATTATAATTATTTTTTACCTATTCTTATTTCGTAGTCTAAGCTGAACACCACTAGGATTTTCTGAAAGTTAGATATTAGAGATAAGCAACTGGTTATTTCTAGTTTCTTTTGTAGTTTAAAACTAGTAGTTTGTCGTCTTTAGAAGCAATGTTTACACAATCTTTTATATCAGTTATAATAATTTTCGCGCCTCGTGATTAGTAGGTCGAGCGTATTATCGAGCTTCGTTGTCACTTCAGTGAAGTGTTAACTGTCACCATGAAAGTCCCTCAAACGATTATCTTTACTGAAATGTTCCAATATCGCCCAGTTAATGTCAGTCAAACTGAAACCTTCCATTATCAGCACATAACGTGTTCAAGAACCATACAGTTCTTGAGGCAACAAGTTATTATTTTTGACCCGTGATTTACTAATACATCAGTATTTTGCTTATTTTTCAAACCATAAACTTTCGTAAGTATGTTGCTCCATCTTCAAAGGACTTAATTTGGTAAAGGGTTTTCATTAATGTGGTGACGTCTTTATAGATTTTACTATTGCTATTTACTATTGCATTCAGGAGGTGCTAAGATAAGAGGGAGGGTGGAGGGGTGTGGAGTGTATTCAGGGATGGAATGGGTGGGAATGTTTTTATGCCTTTTTCTTTTTGGCTACCCCCCTTGTAAGGGGGAAAAAGCCTTGGTATATGTATGTATGTATGTACTATTGCTAACACCAATCTATTTTATTCAGCTGAGAGAACGCTATACTAAATAAAAAAAATTATTTGTTCATCTCAATCGTCGATTTTGTAGACGATATTATGGCTAACATCAGCCATTTTTAACTCGGCTGGTCACATTTGGAGTACAACTTCCGGAATGTCCGTAGTGCAGTGGGCCGTTATAGATTTTGTTGCGGCAAATGCTACGTGAGATTTTTGAAAACATAAAGGTTGGACTCTATCTGAAGAGGGTCTCAATTGCTCTTGAAGCCTTTCACATCCGGGTGAGTCCTTCAGGCAAATAAAATAGTTTGGTCTTTGCCACAGCACGTTCTAGAATTTGGATGGGTGCACCACGGCACTGGAGGTCTTTGCGTTGTCAGCAGCGTTGGTTTTTGATCTGGTGATTTGGTCACGTGATTTTATTTAGCTAACGGAGAGAACACGCTGAAACCGGAGATCCCATCCCTCTTCCCTGCCCACATACCTACTGTAAATGAATAAAGTCGATTGGTATTACTCAGAATCAACTGTATATACATACATACATACATATACCAAGGCTTTTTCCCCCTTACTAGGGAGGTAGCCAAAAAGGAAAAGGCATAAAATCATTCCCACCCATTCCATCCCCGAAAACACTCCACACCCCTCCACCCTCCCTCCCATCTTAGCACCTCTTAGATGACGGGTCATCCCTGCACCCTGTCCACTGCCCTGGGTCAGAAGCAGTGTCGCAAGACACAGCACATCCACAGCAAGGCCGCTTCATTAAATCTCCGTCTCCCCATATAATAATAGCATTTTTTTTTTTGTCTCCTTGCTGTCTGTTTCTTTTGAAACAACTTCGTAATTTTTCAATGGAGCTTTACCAAATTTAACACAGAGACTTACATGCATTCTTGAATTCTATGTAACCAAAGAAAACGCAGGTTTGGCCTCCTTTCGGGCGGGGAGAAGATTTTTTTTTTTACCACAGAACCCTTTCTGAAACACATTTCTTTTAGAATTTGTACCTCACCATTTCTAACCGAAGGTTTACCAAATTTTATATGAGGGTTTACAATCCAAAGACAAAGACATTTCAGACCTGGGGCTCATCGCGAATGCTTAACGGAAAATATCTGTATATGGCGTTGTCGACATTTTGTAGGAAACTCATGATATTAGTGCTCCTTGTCTTTTATTAAAGTAATGACACATTTATAATGAATATTTATCTGAAGATGTGTCATGACGTCTATGGTACCAAGTGTCTTAGGAAAGATATAGAATATCACGGGTATGACTTTGGATCGTGTCCCCCCCCCCCCCAAAAAAAAAAAAAAAAAAAAAAAAACGTGAACGTCAACTACCGGATGATCTCCACATGAATCAAGCGTCGATGGCGTAGACGAAGGTTGGGGGGGGGGGCCCCCCCCCCACCCAAAAAAAAAAAAAAAAAAAAAAAAAAAAAAAAAAAAAAAAAAAAAAAAAAAAAATCTGGTACAAGATCGACCGATGTTGCCGAAAGTTCCTAGGAATGAGAAGGGTATCTGCATGGGGGCTTTATTGAGGAGAGCGTGAAGAGTATCGTCGACGTAGGATTGAAACGACGCACATCTTGGCGTATAATTCCGATTGGTACGAGAGTCGACATGGATCTCGGAAAAACGCAGATGCAAACAAAACATGATTTAAGTCCACCAGGAAGTAACAACTAGAGATTATACTTTTGACACACTACCAAAACTTGATACCTCTGGTGTTTGTTTGTTAACAACGTCGCCATTCCCCAACGAATTTTTAACAAGTTTGGGACAGAGGTCCACATGCACCACAGAACAACACAGAAATAAGTCAAAACCTAATCCCAGTATCAGCTTGACCTTCAGCCAACGCCAGGTACCTCCTCTTGTGAAATATATCACTGGACTGAAGGAGTTATGCTTGTTACCATCGTTTTATCATTCTTCCTTCTATTCCATTTGTTTTTGTTTGTTTTTGTCGAATGTTTTTTTTTCTGTGCCCCCGTATGGGCTTTAGCTAGAAATTGCATTTTTTTTATATTTTTCTCATTCTTATTCCTTGTCTCTGCAGCTTTCGTCTTTCCTTCTTTCTGTATTGCTTTTGCTTCTTTGTTTGTTCTTCCTCTCGATGTTTTCTATGTGCCCTTTCTCCTTTTCTTTCATTCTTCCTTTGCCTTTCATACGGAGCTGATTATAAATCACAACACTGTCACTCTTCCAACCTTAATTTTTTCGTGTTTTTTTTTTTACTGCTCTACCTCTTCCTCCTACTACTCCTACTCCTTCTCCTTCTCCTCCTCCTTCTCTTCTTCTTCTTCTTCTTGTTTTCTCCTTCTACTCCCTATTCTCCTTCTTCTTCTTCTCCTTATATTTCTTCTTCTCCATATATTTCTTCTTCTTCTTCTCCTTATATTTCTTCTTCTTCTTCTCCTTATACTTCTTCTTCTTCTTCTCGTTATACTTCCTCTTCCTTCTCCCAATCTCCATATTTGTCTTAAATCTTTACAAATGGTACCGTTTCAGTTTTTTCTTCTTCTTCAGTGCAGTGCTCCATTCTTAAATAGGGAAAGGTATGTATTTCCCATTCCTACTACTATTATTACTACTTCTATTACGACTACTACTACTACTACTGTTACTATTGTTTTTGCTGCTACCGCTCCTCCTCCTCCTCCTCCTACTACTACTGCTACTACTACTACTACTGCTGTTACTGCTGCTGCTGCTGCTACTACTACTACTACTACTACTACTACTACCGATATTCCTCTTCCCTTTGCTTCTCTTCCTCCTATCTTTCCCTCCACTTCCTTTTTCTCATTTCCTTTCTTCCTCTATTCCCCCCTCCCTTCGCTCCTCCTCCTGTTTCTTACCCTCTCCTCTTCCTTCTTTGTTTCCCCTCCTTCTGTTTATTCTTTTCCGCCTCTCCCCTTTTTATTTCTCTTCGAATCCTTCACTTCTCTCCGAATTTCCAACAATGAGTGTTACCCTCCCAAAGCGCATAGTAGGGCAAAGGTGACTGACGGCTTCGGCCGCAGCTATGCACCTCCTAGCGTAAGCTCCTCATCTTCTTTTTCTTCTTCTCCTCCTCCTCTCCTTCTGCCTCCTCTTCTCCTCCTCATTCTGCTTCTCCTCCTCTGCCTCCTCTCCTTCTGCCACTTCTCCTCCTCATTCTGCTTCTCCTCCTCCTCTTCCTCCTCTCCTTCTGCCTCTTCTTCTCCTCCTCATTCTGCTTCTCCTCCTCCTCTTCCTCCTCTCCTTCTGCCTCTTCTTCTCCTCCTCATTCTGCTTCTCCTCCTCTTCCTCCTCTCCTTCTGCCTCTTCTTCTCCTCCTCACTCTGCTTCTCCTCCTCTTCCTCCTCTCCTCTTCCATCTCCTCCTGTTCATAAGGGCATCTTCCACCGCGATACAAAACGGCGTTTGCCGCCGGGCTTTGCAATAGCTGCTGTAGCGAGCTGGATACCTCTGTCCGCTCGCAACAGCTGCAATGAAGGGGATACTACCAGCTGTATGCGAATACTGCAGTGCGAGGGAGAGATCCAGCAGCACAGAACAGCTGCAGGGAAGGGGGTGGAGCAGAGGTGAGAAGAGAGAGAGAGAAAGAGAGACGGAGGGAGGAGGGGGAGGAGTGAGGAGGAGGAAAAAATGGAGGGGGTGGGAGGAGACGGTAGAGGAAGCTGCTGAGATGCATTGGTAGTATGGTATGTAGGGGTGCAGGAGTGTGATACTCAACACGGATGTAAACAGCTGTATGCCATGACAAATGAAAAAGGAAACGTGTAGTTCCACTGAACTGTTGTCTGGGGAATATGCAGAAGCAAGTGCACATTGACTACGTCTGCAATGAGATCATAGAGTTCAACTGCTGATATGGACGGCTCCTATTAAACTAAGTCAGTCACTATGCAGGTGTCAATACTTCAAGGCCTTTATAAAAATAACTCAAAAGGTGACATAACAGTATGACACAGAAGGAAACAGCTAGGGGGCACAAGGACGACTGAGTACGCGAATAAAAGCCACGGGCATTTGTCCCATTGTCTTTTATGATGTTGCTTGGAAAATTATTGTCAAAGCACAAAACACTGTTGCTGAGCGACTTCGTGCAGAGCAGACCTCACCACAGCAGCTGAGGCTGCAACGTATGCAGCCAGAGTCTTGGCATGCGCGCGTAATGCCAAAGGTCCACTGCCAAGGTCGACCGATTGAAAGCGATGTATCCTTGGAGCACAGATAAATGTTACATTTGCACATTCAGAACAGGCATGATCCACATATATTCGCTTAAGTACACGTATACTGGTAACTAAATGTAGTACTAGTTTGTATGTGTGTGTGTGTGTGTTAATATGAAACTAAGTGTGTGCGTGCATGTATGTACATTATATATATATATATATATATATATATATATATATATATATATATGTGTGTGTGTGTGTGTGTGTGCATGTGTGTGCGTGCATGTGCGTGTGTGTGAGTGATGTTACAGCATTGCCGTGGTCCAGTGTGGGAGGTATCAAGCTTTCAATTATTTTCTCCATTATGACATCATCCATGTAGTGAGATGCTACTCTTATATTTTTCAACCGATTTTATGTCTCTCCTCTCATTTTCTTCATGTGAGCTTTAGATGACAGGTCGTGTTTGAATATGACACCACCGTTCTTCTCCACCTTTGCTTTTGGCATTACTTTGTTTCCCATGGTCGGGATTTTCCTACTTCGGCCCATTCCAATATTTTTAATTTCTTCGTGTTAACATTCATTTTACACTCCTGACTTCACTCACATACTTTATCCAAGTCCCTTTTCAATATTATACAATCCTACTTTCTTTCCAACCCTTTTCATGGCCTTTACATAATCAGTAAATAGGTGTACATAGCTATCAATTTCTTTTATCATATCACTGACCGCACGGTAGCTCAGTGGATATCCTCTTGAACGTCGTGATGTAGTTTCCCAGGACACACTGTGGGTATGGAAGCGACCTAAATTTGGCCTAAAAAAAAAAAAAAAAAAAAAAAAAAAGGCTTGCCGTAACTGGCAAGGCTTTTCCCAGAAAGGGTCGCCGAATTTATGAAGCGGCCTTGCTGTGGATGTGCTGCGTCTTGCGTCACTGCTTCTGACCCAGGGCAGTGGACAGGATGCAGGGATGACCCGTCATCCAGGAGGTGCCAAGATAAGAGGGAGGGAGGAGGTTGGAGGGGAGTGGAATATATAGGAAATGGAATGGGTGGGAGTGGTTTCTATGTTTTTTCTTTTTGGCTACCCCCCCGTGTAGGGGGAAAAAGCCTTTGGTATATGTATGTATGTATATACAAGGAACATTATAAGAACCAAAATTGAGCCTGTGATATACCGCTAAATTAGTTTTCTCTATTCTGAGTTTACATCTCTAATTAATGTTTTCATACGTATGTCCTTTAAGAAATATTCTGTTCATGCTCGTATGTTTCCGCCGAGGCCTCTTGTGTTGTCTAACTTCCGTATCAATATTTTGTTTGGCACTTTGGAAAAGTAATTCTCTAATTCCTAATACCCACAGCCAACCTATCCATCTTGTGTAGCACATCAATCACTCTCGAGTGAAAACTTAGAAGAACCTTTCTTCTCTGCATCCAAACTAATTATCTATTTATATTCCTCGCTGCTCTAGATGATTGATCCATCTACCTTTAACTATTTTCTAACACATTTTCGCTATTGCACTAGTCAAGGACACTGGTCTAATTCAACGGTACGTCTTTGTTACCTCCTTTCTAAATTGATATCAAATTTTCTGATTTCTCGTCTAATAGTACATTACCTTCTATTGAACAAGTAATCAAATTGTGCACTTTCTTCACCAATTGTTCTCTGTAGTCTTTCCGTATTCAATTTAATATCTCATCGAGTTCTATGACCTTCCTTACTTCC
>NC_134815.1:46644253-46661753 GCF_046742065.1 Oratosquilla oratoria | reverse complement strand
CTCCCTCTCTCTCTCTTTCTCTCTGTCTCTCTCTCTCTCTCTGTCTGTCTCTCTTTCTCTCTCTCTCTGTCTGTCTCTCTCTCTCTGGTTTTCTCTCTCTCTCTCCCATCAATTCTTTTATCTGCTAATTCCGCTCGTGTTGATGGCACGATTCATCTTTATCTCGTGTGTTGCACGACGTCCACACTTTCCCCCATCCTTTTGCTTCTTGCTCTACTTTCGCTTCCGGTTTTTTTTTTTCTTTTTTTTTTTTTGCACCTCCATGCTCACCACCATGCCCTCCACGCTTGCATGTCTACAAAAAGAAAATGACAATGGACACCCGTGCGAGGTGCCCTTGCAGGAAAAACGACGGGTCATCTACAAGATGCATCAAGACCTTCACTTCCACCCAAAGGGACTACTATTATTCGAGCTCTCAACTGAGCCCAGGATCTCTCTTGGTCAACTCCACTTTTTTCCATCTCTATCACATGAAGATAGTCGACGACCGGTAACAGTTTCTCTTCAACTTTCAAATTCCTCTCTCACGCAAGTCAACAGTCCAACGTTTCTTCCCGGAAAGATATTTCTGAGAGTCTCAAGGTCACCGACGTTTTCCTGAGGGACTTAGGTTTCGGCAAGAAACATTCGAGGCAGGAATTGGCTGATGGCTATTCGTCCTTGCTATGGCAATGTCCTGATTTTCTTCCTCCTTCTTCCTCCTCCTACTCATCTTCGTATCATTTTCCTTTTTTCCTTCAACTCCTCGAAAACATTTCCCTTCGCTATTCTACAGTTAGGTGACCATGCTCCCTCAGCATCTCCTTCCCCTTCCTTCTCCGTTTTCTTTTCACTCTGATCTCCGTTTTCTTTTCATTCTGATCCTAATTCTCCTTTCCCTCCTCTTCTTCCTTTTGTACTTTCTTATATTTCCTTTGTTCTCCCCTCTCCTCCTAGCCCTTCTCTTTCCCTTTTACCTCCTCCTTCTCTTCCTCTCTCCCTTCCTCCTTCCACCCCTCCTTCCCTTCCACTTTCCTTTCTTCCATCTCTCTTTCCCTCCTTCTCTTCTTCCTCCTATCCTAGGTGTTCCGGCAGCCATGTTTTTCTCCTTTCCACACTACAAATATCAAGTAATTTACTGCTTCACGGTTTTTTTTTAAATTTCATTCCGCCCTTCTCTCTCTCTCACTTTTCATTCGACCCTTCTCTTCTTCTTTTTCTATTTTCTTTTATTTCCATTTTGTCTTTTTTCCTGTTTTCTTCTTTCCATTTCTTCTTCTTTTTTTCTTCTTCTTCTTACTATCTTTCTTATTTGTTATTTCTCTTATCTTCTACCTTACCTTTATATATTTTTTTCATACTTCGTTTCCTTTTTCCTTTTCTACTTTGCTCTTTCTTTTTCATTTCTAATCTCTTTCTTTCCCGTTCCTAATCCTTGTGAAAGGTGCCTACGTTAGTTGTGTTATTTTGCTTTTCCTTACACCTCCCTCCCTCCCCCTCCCTCCCTCCCTTTCTGTCTCTGTCTCTGCCTCTGTCTATCTCCCACTCTCTCTCTCTCTCTCTCTACATATATATAATATATACATATATATATATATATATATATATATACATATATATATATATATTCTTCCCCTCTCTCTCTCTGTGTGTGTGTGTGTGTGTGTGTGTGTGTGTGTGTGTGTGTATGTGTGTCTTTCTCTAACACTTACATTTTATGTCCATTTCCCTCTCCCGTTACTTCTTTAGCCCCCACCCCTTCAATCTGCCTCCGTTGCCCTCCTCCCTTCCCTCTGCCCATCCGTCTCTGCACGTACTTCTTTCTGAGTCACTCCGCCTCTCTTTTTGTCCATTCCGTTATCTCCTTTCTACCACCTTAATCCGGTCCTGCGAGGGGAGAGAATACTCTGGACTTACTCTTAACTAATAATGAACACCTAACGAGTAACGTAAAAATGGGAGATAATCTAGGCTCTAGCGATCATCAAAAATAAGATATCATGTTATTTGGAAAGAATTAAAAAGAATGAATAACTTTCAAGTGTCGGACTTCAGGAGAGCCAATTTTGATATGATGAGAAGGTATATAAGACATTTGATCACTTACGGGACCAACCAAGGGGTCTTTGACGGGGTCAGATACACGGTCAGTCTGGACGTTATTAGCGCGGTCAGGGGTCGGGTCACGGAAGTTATGCGCACCTTGGGTCAGGTCGCTTGCGGGCGCGGGGTCAAAGCCAGGTGAGCGATTTGAATGAAATGTATAGTAATCTAACATATTTAATTCGAAATGTATAAAATATATTTATTCCCCTCAAGTCAATACGGAAGAAGTAATATTCCCAAAAGGATGATGGACAGGCTGAAACATGAGATTGGAATGAAAAGAGGACTTTACATAAGAATAAAAAACGGGGAAACAAACCTTAGATCCAAATACAACGATATGGCAAGACTGGCTAAAAAAAATACTCGCACAGCGAAATGTAACTATGAAAAGGTTGTCAGACAAGCGAGATCCAACCCAAAGGGCTTCTTTCATCTCTACAGAACAAAAAATAAGGAGAGAAAACGCCCAACTCAAACTAACGAAAATGTCATGATAGAATCGAAGGAAAAATGAGTGAGGCATTTAACAAATATTTTCTCTCGGTGTTTACTAAAGAGAGGTTAGATAAGGTACCTGACTGCGATCCGATTTTCAGTGGTGATGAAGAAAGTAGACTATCTAATGTCAGCATTAGTAAGATAGAATTAGTCAAGTAGATTGAAAGACTTAAAGCTACAAAATCCCGGGTCCAGCCAAAAAAATTCCGAGTGCTTAAAGAACGTAGATTTGAAATCTACGACCAGTTAACAGGAATATTTAATAAGTCGGTAGACACTGGTTTTGTGCCTATTGCTTGGGGGCAGGCAAACGTTGTTCCTGTTTTCAAAAGAGATAAATCGTCTATATGCAACTACAGCCCAATCAGTTTGACATCAGTTATAGGTAAAATCCTTGAATCAATAATAGTTAATATACTCAGAGAATACATTGAGAGACATACTTTGATTCGTGACACATATCATGATTTCTACAAGGGTAAGTAATTTGTGACTAATCTTCTATCCTTTTACACTAAAATATATAAGGCGTCAGATAACAATGATAATTACGATGTTATTTACCTTGACTTTAGCAAAGCGTTCGACAAGGTACCCCACCAGAGACTACTAAATAAAATCAAAGCCCACGGCATAGGAGGAAAAATGTTAGAATGGATTAGAGCTTGTATCAATGACAGAAAACAGAGGGTCACCATAAATGGTGTAAAATCCAGGTGGGGGAGTGTTTCTAGTGGGGTCCACCAGGGTTTGGTTTTGGGTCCCTTATTGTTCATTATGTACATAAACGACTTGGACAATGAGATTAATAGTAATGTTAGTAAGCATGCTGACGGCACTAAAATAGGACGCCTAATTAGGTCAGGTTGACGTCGAGATTCTGGAAGACGATATTAACAAATTGTTCACATGGTCGGTGAAATGGCAAATGAACTTCAATATCTCAAAGAGCAGTGTGTTAAGCGTAGGGCTACACAACCCCGAAAATAGATATAGCTTAGATAATACGTTCTTAGAGAAAACTGGGTTTGCGAGAGACTAGGGAGTTCTAGTGAGTTCTGACCTTAAATCCGACCTAGATATGGATTAAAAGGTCTCCTGTCGGCATGCTCCGCCTTTGAACAGTGCATTAGCGCCAGGAATAAAGCAAACAGAGCATTAGGTTTCATTACTAGGACAGTTACGAATAGAAATGTAGAGGTAATTATCAAACTCTATCTAGCGTTAGGTAGACCCATCCTGGACTATGCGGTACAGTTTTGGTCTTCGTCTTATAGAATGGGCATCAGTTCACTAGAATCAGTACAGAGGAGAGTTACCAAAAAGATACATGGGCTCAGAAATGTATCTTACGAAGAGAGGCTTAAGCACCTTAACTTACACTCTCTGGAAAGACACAGAGTGCAGGGTGATCTAATAGAGATGTTTAAGTGGATCAAAGGTACAAGGTCATCATATTAAGACAACAGGTCAGGACTCGCAGCAATGGATTTAAACTGGACAAATTTAGATTTAACAAGGAAATAGGAAAGAATTGGTTTACTAAATGGCTGGTCAATGAATAGAACAGACTTAGTAACCATATAGTGAGCGCTGAAAATATCAGTTGTTTTAAGAAACGGTTAGACAACTTTATGGATGGGGATGACAGGTGGTAATGGACATGGAACTGCCTATTGTAGGCCTCATGGTCGCTTCCAGTCTCCTTCATTCTTATGTTCTTATGTTTTTATTTTCTTCGTTCTCCTCCTCTCCCCTTCAGGCACCACGACTCGCTAGTATCACCTAATCCTAATGAAGTGAATATCTTTTTCATTAGTTTTGTCTTGTTCCTGACCTTTTCTTTTTCCTCCTCCTCCTCCTCCCCTTTTCATCTCTCTTCTCCTCCTCCCCTTTTCCTCTTTCTCCTCCTCTTTCTTTTATTCCTCCTCTTCTTTCTCCTTTTCCTCTTTCTCCTCCTCCTCTTTCTTCTCTTCCTCCTCTTCCTCTTTCTTCTCCTCCTCCTCTTTCTCCTGTTCCCCTTTCTTCTCTTCCTCCTCATTTTCCATCCCCCTCTCCATACCCTTCTACCTCTTATTACATCCATCTTCTTCCTCCTCATTCTCCTCTTCTTTCTACTCCTGCATCATCAATTTCAACCTCATAATCTCCTTATATTCTACCCACACTTAACACCTTCATTGTAACGACTCTCAGCCCCGGATCTCAATTTGCCAATGCCTCCAGACGATATTCTTCGGCTGAGACCGGGAAGAGGTGTTCTCCCGACAAAATAGGACTACAGTCGTTCGATCGCGGTCAGCCAGGAGTCCACCCCTCGCTCAGATGGACGATGTCGTTTGGTGGGATTAACAACAGCTTGAATTGAGTCCCGAGAAGGGGGGACACTGTTGCCAAGGTTTCGTCCTCCTTGAAGGGTAACTACGACCTCGAGAATCTTCAGGCTATCACCATCATTATCACCATCACCGACACCGTCACCACCACTACCGCCGTCGCCTCCATTACCACCATTTTTCCGGTCAACACCAACAACAACACCGCCACTATTATCATTACCAAATATCAACACCAACATCCAAATCAACGCCAACGCCAACATCAAAACGAACACTTTTTTGCTTCAAAAGTCTTTTCCTTTCATATCATTACCTTCATCCCCATCCGCCCTCCCTGCCTCTCCAACACGACCTTGGGAAATCCCCATAATAATATTTTTACTTAGTCACTCCCATAGGCATTTTCTCTTCTCGGTTTTCTAGTTCTGAATTTTTCCGTCTCTGTGTAGGTGTCTGTGTGTATGTGTATGTGTGTGTAGGTGTGTGTGTGTGTGTGTGTGTGTGTGTGTGTGTGTGTGTGTGTGTGTGTGTGTGTGTGTGTGTGTGTGTGTGTGTGTGTGTGTGTGTAGGTGTGTGTGTAGGTGTGTGTGTGTAGGTGTGTGTGTGTGTGTGTGTGTGTGTGTGTGTGTGTGTGTGTGTGTGTGTGTGTGTGTGTGTGTGTGTGTGTGTGTGTGTGTGTGTGTGTGTGTGTGTGTGTGTGTGTGTGTGTGTGTGTGTGTGTGTGTGTGTGTGCGTGCGTGCGCGCATTGTGAGTGCAACTCTGTTGTGTCGTCATTTCCTTTGTGTTTGTTTGTTAGCTCATATTGAAGTCCTTTTTGGTTGTTGGCTGTCGTACCCTAAACTCTTTTTGATTGTTTGTATGGTGCTTGATTCAAGATCATGTGTTCTACATTGGCTATGATTTTCCGAATATTTTTTCTCCTTCTCATTCTTTTCCTTCTCCTTCCTCACCTTCTCCTTTTTCTCCTTCTCCTTCTCCTTCATCTCCTCCTCCTTCTCCTCCTCCTTCTTCTCCTCCTCCTTCTTCTTCTTCTCCTTCTTCTTCTCCTTCTAGTTATCTTTCTCCTCATTCTCGTTCTCATGCTCATTCCCATTATTATTCTCATTCCCATTCTCATTCCTTGTCCCATTCTTCTTCTTCTTCTTCTTCTTCTTCTTCTTCGTCTTCTTCTTCTTCATTGTCTTCTTCTTCTTTCAGATTTTCTGAATTACATTTTCCTCATTTTCTCCCATTTTTCTCTTCTTCTTTTTTCTCCTCATTTTTTTCCTTTCCTCTCCACTTTTTTTATTCTCCTCTTCCTCTTCTTTCTTGTCCTCCATTTTGCTTGTTGTCCGCCTTTCCTCCTCTTGAGCGCATTTGTCCTCTGTCTCATATTTCCTTTCCTTTGGTCCTCATCCTGTTGCCTAGTTCCTTCTGATGTATTCTTGCCCGTTTATTTCTGTCTTGCTTCTCTTCTTCTTCTTTTCTGTCCTCTTTTTTTTTTGTTTTCATTCTCACATTTTCCTCTTCATCTTCCTTTTTTTTTCTCACCTTCATCCTCCATTTTCTCTTCCTCCTCTTCTCATCTTCCTAGACTTCTTCTCCTCCTCTCTCTCTCCTCTTTTCTCCTCCTCTTCTCTCTTTTTTCCCCTCCCTCTCCTTTCTTTTACCTAATCCTTTTCCTCCTCTTCCCCATCCCTCTCTTCATCTTCTCCTCCATCTCCCCTTCCCCTCCCTTTCTTTTCTTTACCTTCCGTTTCCTCCTCTTCTCTTCCTCCTCCTCCTCTTCTCTTTCTCTCCCTCCTCCCTTTCTTTTCCTTTCCTTTTCCTTCCTCTTTCTCCTCTCTCTCCTCCCTCTCTTCTCCTTCCCTCCTCCTCTTCTCTTCCCTCCTCCATCTCCCCTTCCCCTAACTTTCTTTTACCTAATCCTTTTCCTCCTCCTCTTCTCTTCCCTCCTCCATCTCCCCTCTCCCTCGATTTATTCTACCTAATCCTTTTCCTCCTCCTCTTCTCTTCCCTCCTCCATCTCCCCTTCCTCTCCCTTTCTTTTACCTAATCCTTTTCCTCCTCCTCTTCTCTTCCCTCCTCCTCCCGTCCCTCTCGTTTGGCTCTTCATGGACCTCTTAAGACTCTTTTGCTCTCTTTTCCTTCCAGCTCTCTTGGCTTTCATAAAGACAAAAGTGATGCTGTTTTACATTTTCTTTCTCCTTAAACTTCTACCTGTCCTCCTCCCCCTCCTCCTCCTCATTAATGGCTGTAGCAATAACAACAGCAGCAGCACTTGTAATTTCGCTTCTTCCTCCTCCTCCTCCTCTTCTTTTATCCTCGTCTTTTTTTCCATCTTTGTCCTTTTGTCTCATTTCTTAGGCTACTCATTTCGTCTACTTCCGTTATTCTCGTTGTCCTCGAACGTCAATCTCCACCGCCCCATCAATCCACTCCTCTTTTCTCATCTCGTAGCCATTATTGTTTCGCTTTTCGGATGTAAAAATAAACTAAATTAGAAATATGTCACGCATTAAGAAATGTCAGAAGAAACTACATTATTTCAACCTTTCAACCAAAGCATAATCTGTATAGATGGCATTATAGCAACGAGGTGAATTAAATCCTAACTTAACTAACACAACTTAACCTAGAATAATATATAGGCCTATGAGAGCATCAACTTAATCTAATTCAACCCAGCCCAACCCAACTCACCCTATCTAAATTCAACTCAACCCATCCTAATCCAACACAACATAACACGTCCTAACCCAGCCCAATCCAACCAATTTAAACCCAACCCAACCAATCCAATCACGGCCAACCCAATATCAACCCAACGCAACATATGCCAACCCAATCCAAACCAACCCTAACAAACTCAAACACACCCAACTCAGCACAAATCAACATGATCCAACCCAAAGCAACCACACCCAACCCAACATAACCCAAAACAACCCAACCCAACGTCCTCTAACCCAACGTAACCTAACCCAATCTAACCCAACCCAGCCTAACCCAACCCAGCTTAACCCAACTTAACCCAATCCAACCCAACTCAACCCAACCCAACTTAACCAAACCTAACCTAACCCAACCCAACTCAACCTAACCCAATCCAACCTAACCCATCCATATCAAACCCAGCCCAAACCAGACCAATCCCACCTAACGTTACCTACACCCAAACAATTTCAACCCAACCCATTCATATCAGACCCAGCCCAAACCAGCGCAATCCCACCCAACCTTACCTACACCCAAACAGTTTTATCCCAACCCTACCCAACCCAACTACACCCAACCAATTTCAACCCAACTCGGTCGAAGCCATCGATGTCCAACTCGAACCAACCCAGCCCAACCAAACTTGACCTAATAATTTTACTCAAAAACCAACCCAGCCCAACCAAATTAAATTGAATCTATTCTACTCAAAACCAACCCAGCTTGATACTCAATTCAACCTCACCTAACAGATGTTATCGGTGGGTGGGTGGATGTGCGGACAATACTGTTCCTTCCTTTTGTTATTTCATTTTTTCTTTTTTGTCTTCATTCTGTATTTATTTTTTCTTCTCCCCTGTCAAGCATATTTCTTTATCCAATTTATCTTTTAGATTCTTCCTTTTTTCACTTCAATTATTTTTTCTTTTATATTTCCACCATTTTCTACTCTCCTCCTCCTACGCATTCCACGCTTCCTCTTTTTTTTTCTTTCTTCCCCCTCCTCTCCATCATCCTCCTTCTACTCCTCTCCTCCTCCCCCTCCTTTTCCTCCTCCTTCCCCTCCTCTTCCTTTCCACCCACCTTCTCACTGACCTCCTCCTCTTCCTCTTCCTCCCCCTCCTCTTCCTTTCCACCCACCTTCTCACTGACCTCCTCCTCCTCCTCTTCCTCTTCCTCCCCTCCTCTTCCTTTCCACCCACATTCTCACTGACCTCCTCCTCCTCTTCCTCTTCCTCCCCCTCCTCTTCCTTTCCACCCACATTCTCACGGACCTCCTCCTCCTCTTCCTCCTCTTTCTTTTCTTTTCCTCCTTTTTCTCTTTCCGTTCGTATTCCTCTTCCTTTTCTTCCACCTTCACCTGTCCTCTCTCTTTCCTCTCTTTAGAATTCGTTTCTTATCCTCTATTCAGTTGTCTCGTTGAAGTACGCGTCTCCTTCCAACACCTACTCATACACACCTTCTTGCGCAGAACGCTGTGACCTTGAGAGGCAACTTTCTTTTAAAATAATTTGTTTGTTTCAGGTGGGTTCCACTGATAAACTTGTCTTGTATACTGCTGAGTTGTCACGAGAGTTTGTGTTAGCGTGGTGTGTTGTATATCATACCATTATTATTGTACATTGTACTTGTGTGTTGCTTATTTGGGGAATTATATGTTTCCCCCCTCTTTATAAAATTGTCATATGTTTTGTTGTTTGTTGTTTTATTATTTATTGTAATTATGTGTAATCATTGTGTATAATTGTAATTATATTGGATATCGCAAATGCGATGCACGTCTTTTGGCGCGAATTGGCAGCTTGGCGTCAGTTGGGAGCCAGCTCTCTTTGTATACACACGCATTAGTTGTCAGTGGTATCAGAGATTACAGTGTACTTCCCACTATTTGACTTTCATTTCTTGTAGCCACCCGGTACAACCTTTCTTTATTTTATTTTTTTCATTTTTATTGTTTCTTTATCTTCCCGTACATTATTAATAGGTCTTCTCCACCCTCTTTCTTGCTTCCCAACTTTATTCTTTTTTCTCTCTCTCTACCTGTTTCTTCTGTTCTTCCCATCTCTCCTCCTTACAATTCTTTGCTTCCTCCTTCTTCTATTGAAGTATTTAATTATTTCATTCTTTTCGTTTTTCTTCTTTCATCACACTTTCTTTTAGGATTTCACGAGTCATCCACCATAGTTTTATTTTTCTGTTGGTTTTCAATGAATTTTCTGTTACCTTCTTGAGAATATCTTCCTCTGTTGTCTACAACACATTTGTTCTGCACAACACATGTATCAAGGCTGAAAAGTTACTTTTTAGTGCAATTTAAAAACCTTTTTTCACTAACTCATCCTTCCCTTCATTTTGTCGACATTAAACCTGGGTTATGTTTTCTAAGTTTGATTAGCTTCCTTAATTTTTTCTTAATGATACATGTTTCCTATGTAAATCACCCATTCAATACCCATACGTTCGACCACCCTGACGTATACTAGATGCAAAATCTTCAAGATAGGAAGGCTTGTAGCATCATTACACCCAGGCAGAAGGAGCTATGTTGAGCACTCCAGCCAATGTGCATGAAGTTATGTAATCATGCATATATGCATACATTATCACAGCGTTCTCGAGCGTTTCATGGCAATACTCTTTATGTGTATCCTTCTGGTAGTTAATAGGCCTTGGCGTGATGGGATTGACAATGTGTCACTTGAAGACACCATAACTTTTTCGGCAAAAAGCTCCGATATTATCTGAATGAAATCTTCTCCGAATTAAGGCCCTCGTTTTCGATGAACGAAAAAGGTCCGATTTCCTGTCCTTCGTATAGAGTCATTCTTACTAATTCAATTTCACTCTATATAACTTCGGTTCATTCCGATAGCCCTGATACAGGTAAACAAAACATCAAGAAGTTGGCTAGAACAAAATCTAGAAACTTTCTCCCTCAGTTGAAAGGGTTATGAAGATAATTTTGTTCCTTCAAGGGTAGAGACTGTTCTCTGTGGTAACACACATCATTAACTACAAAGTAATGTCGTAACACATTAGTAAATTTCAACAAAAAAACACTGTGTTGGATAAGAAGAAATGAAATAAATAGATTCCATATATCACAGTCCGTGATCGAAATATATGGAATCTATTTATTTCATTTCTTCTTATCCAACACAGTGGGTTTTTGTTGAAAAAACATCATTAAGTTATATTTTATACATAAAAGGGTATTCGTATTAACAGCCGTATCATCGGTTCTCATCGTAACTGTAAATGTGAAATTACTAATATTCTACTCAATGATTGCACTTGTTTTATTATCATTATATCAAAAGTTGCATTAGTACTCGCTGCATGGTTTTCATAGATTGATTATGGTCAATTCAACGCAAGAATCCTTTGTAAAGGAACGCTTACTCACAGCAAAAACCATCACCTTTGTGCTTAGATAGCTGGGGTAAATGGTAACCAACAGCAACCATGAATAATCGAATTTCTGTTGTCATCTTAACGAGTAGCATGTAGCAAAACGTATTTCAACTCAAATTCTATGCCTTTTCAATGCGTCACATCTCACACCTGAAGAGGATACAGAATGACAACCTAAAAATTTTCAGAGTTGACATTCTCCTTCATCATATGAAAAATAGATTCTGACATGGCTTTGTCAACGCATATCATACGTCACAAAATACCAAACTCGCAACATAAAGAAATGTTCATTAAATATTAGCCTCATAAATACGTTAACATATTTTTCAGGTCTCTGAACCTGTAATGTCAGGTAATCTCATGTAGCTGATTAAGTGGGTCAGGAACAAAGTAGTTCTCACTTGATGGAGATCCCAATGTCCTAAGACCATCATTGGCATTGTTTAGAGAAAGATCTAAAAAGTATACCATCATCATTGTTCTGAAAAGATCAATATCTAGAACAAATTTTTGATAACATCTGATATTAAAATGTCAAAAAACTAGAACTGGCAACATTTCCTGAATTAAGTATAGTCCATACCCATCCCCCGCAGAACGGTTCAATATAGCACCGCCTTCTTCCTTGTATGTCAAACCAATCCAAATCTATGAGACTTTCCTCGGTTCTGTGACATAGATGGAACACCATTGACTTGATAACGCCTAACGGTACCGATTATACACAAATATGATTCGGTTTAACGTCACGAACTCCTCCTATCAGGAGGCTAGGATGGTGCCCCTTACAGAGGACTTTGTAGCGTGGAATATCGTGAACCATGCCCTTGGTCCAACTCGCTAGCGGTAGAGTTTGAGCTGTCGTGACCTCGACCTCCGCCGCAAGTGACGACGCTCTAACCGGGTCGGCCAATGAGAAAATAAGCTCAGAAGATTCCTTAAATTAATTGAACTTCAAATTTGAACCAAGCTCGTTCACAACGTCTATATTTATATGATATTTGTTCTGGGTGCCTTGGCCCATAAAGCAGAATTAATGAGTTATGTAGCATCTAAATGACCCCTGTACATTGCATCATACCGCCGAATACCATTATCTAGCTCATGCTGGCACTATAATCACACTATTTTGAACCTGAAAATGCACTGCGATAGCAATAACAGAACCTAATCACCGTATGAAAACCAGTGCCACTTAGGATCTTTCCGTGACTAGACTGAACTTACTGAGGCCATTTTCCTCCTTCACATGTAGTTCCGACTCCATTTGTCGTTTCCTGACTAAATTTTTGTCTCCTGACTGACAAAGCGCCTTTGACTTTCTCAAGTGCTCTGATTGGTTTGAAGCCAGGATCTCCAGGAAGAATTATATCTACGTTTCCAAAATAAATATGTTCTTTCCTGGACTTGTTTCCGCCATGGACTACACTCAAGAAATTATTGTACACAGTGGGCTGAAGAGCGAGGTACGTAGATAAAAATTCTTCCTGAAGATCCTGGCTTCAAACCAATCAGAGCACTTGAGAAAGTCAAAGGCGCTTTGCCAGTCAGGAGACAAAACTTTAGGCAGGAAATGACAAATGAAGTCGAACCATATGTATAAGCAGACCTGTGAAGGAGGATGAGAAAAATGGCTTCGGTAAACTTCAGTCTAGTCAAGGAAAGACCCGAAGTGGCGCTTGCTTTCGGACGGTGATTAGGTGCCACCACGTCCCACGTTGTATCTCATCTTGAACTGTGTGTTGCCCCATCTCATTTCCCTGTTTTTCAGTGAACCACACCGCAATATCGTCCTTTCTCTATCCTCCTTCCCTCCCTCTCTCCCATTTTGCAACAGATACTGTTACATTTCCTAACAGTTACCTTATGGTCGGCATGTACACCGCATCACACCGTATGCCACACTTTGTACCACCAAGCGAATTATACCATGCAATGCGTAAGTATTACCATCTGCTTTTTAGTTAGCGCCTTTTACTTTCCTTCGCATTACATTTTATGCCATACGCACACATATGTTTCACCTTACGGAAGACCTTATCCTAATAGGTAGCATGCCAAGCGTCTTCTCAACATCAGTTAGCTGCACAATACCTCTTGCTTCGTATTTTTCCATTAGGCAGGCTTTTCGCCACACATTGCATTTTAAGATGCAAAATCTTTTACACTCTACTTCCCACAAGATTTATCAGACAGAACATGTACTACTTATAACAACAAATCTTCAACAGTGACAACACATTGCTTCTTGGACCATTAGTTTACAGTGATGTGTTCCACTTACAGCACAACATCACACTGTATATCTTTCTGATAATGCAACACTGACACGTTTTCCAATAGGTTGGTTTGCTTGCGTCTCAGCTTCTGAATCTCTTTACTACATATATAAATCACTCTCTTTCTCGCTCTTTATATTCCTCACTCACACACTTATATTCACACACACATGCACACAAACACACACACGCGCGCGCGCGCGCACATACATGCGCATACACACTCGAACACACGCGCATACATACGCGCGCGTACACATACACGCCCTTACACACACGCCCACACGCGCGCGCGGGCACACACACACACACACACACACACACATACATATGGCTATAGAATATACAATAACACAATGGGTAAAAGGAAATACCAGATTTAGAAATAATGAAGAACCGTCGAGACTAGATCAAATACTTACACCAGAGCCTAAAATTGTGGATAAAATTGAATACAAGATACCAATTGGAAAGAGTGACCACATACTGCTTGAGTTTGAACTAAAAGAGGAAATATATATGAAAAGAAATGAGAAACACAGAAAAAGAAGACTGGTGTATAACAAAACGGACTTTGGAAAACTTTGAAACTTCTTTCAAAAAGCGAATTGGGAAATTTTCTACAATAAAGAGACACAAGTGGAAGAGAAATTATTTGTTATTTACATTATTATAGTTTTTAATTATTCATTTATTGTTATTTTTTTCGCATCCGACCTAGATTTGGACCAAAAGGTCTCCTGTCGGTATGCTCCGCCTTTGTAATCCTTTGTAATCCTTTGAAATGGATGCTTTTGAAAGAAATCTACAACGAAGGAGTTGATTAACATGTACCAAGACAAAAGCAGGAACAGATGTATATTAAGTGCTGGTTTAACAGAAAGTGCAGCGAGGCAAAAGACAGAAGCGATAAAACTTGAAAAAGATGGAGAAAAGATAAAAAAAAAAAAAAACTAGAAAGTGGCAAATATATATCAACCTAAGGAAAGGATATGTAAAAGTACGCAGGGAGGAAAAAATAAAATATAAAAAATACATAATAGAAAATTGAAAAGACCAACCAAAATTATTCTATAGATATGTGAACAGTAAACTAAAAAACAAACAGTAAATAGTAAAATTACGCCAAGGGGATATGGAATACACAGAAAATATAGAAATGGCTGAAGTCATGAACATACACTTCAAGTCTGTGTTCATCACTAGAGAAAATATACAGCATGGGGATGCAAGAAGCGAAGTGAGATCTCCACCCATGGGAGAAATAATTGTAAAAAAAAAAAAAAAAAAAAAAAAAAAAAAAAAAAAAATAATAATAATAATAATAATAATAATAATAATAATAATAAAACTTGATGTCAGGAAATCCCACGGCCCGGATGGAATTGCAAATTGGATACTAAAAGAATCTATAGATGAACTAATAGACAAAGTATATAAGGTAATAAGCTGCTCACTCAAAGATGGAAAAATACCGGAAGACTGGAAAAATGGCAATATTGTACCAATATATAAAGGTGGTAACAAGGACGAGCCAACAAATTAAGACCGGTCTCCCTTACAAGTACAGTAGCCAAAATTTGTGAAAAAGTTATTAAAAACATCTGGACAAAACATCTGGTGGAAAACAATATACTAAACCCGAGACAATTTGGATTTAGACAGGGAGGGTCATGTGCCACAAATTTGATCTGTTTCTATTCAAGACTAATAGGTATACTCCAAGAGAGTGATGGATGGGCTGATTGTGCTTTCCTAGATTTATAAAAAGCTTTTGATAAAGTACTACGCAAACAATTATTAACAAAATTGGAAACCATAAAAGGGATACAAGGAAAACTATTGAAATGGATGGAGGAAATCTTACATGAAAGAAAATTGAGAGTAGTGCTCAGAGATATGAGTTTTATTGGCGAAGAAATTATTAGTGGTGTCCCACAGGGGTCAGTATTGGCTCCGATAATGTTTGCAATTTATGTAAATGACAAAGATGAGGGTGTTGAATGTTACATGAACTTCTTTGCAGATGAGCAAAACTGATGAGGAAAGTAAGTACAGAAACGGACTGTGAGTCGCTACAGAGATCTAAACATGGTTTGCGAATGGAGTCAGAAATGGGAAATGGACTTCGACATAAAGAAATGTAGCATAATAGAATTTGGAAAAAGTAAAAGAAGAAAAAAAAAAAGAATATCAGGACAATATAAAATTGGTACAAAGGAAGTAAAGAAAGTGAGTTCTGAAAAAGACCTGGGAGTAATTATCACAAAAGACATGCCTCATGGTAAACAAATAAATGAAATTGTCGGAGAAACCTACAACTTGCTAAGATCAATAAAGGTGGCCTTTACTTACTTGGACGAAGAAATGGTGAAGAAAATACTAGTCACACTGATAAGGCCAAGACTGGAGTATGCAGCGACACTATGGACACCCAGTACTCAAAAGAATATAAAGAAAATTGAAAGAATCCAAAAAGAAATTATCAAGATGGCCCCAACACTCTCAAAACTGTCATATGAGGAGAAAGTGTCAAAGCTGGAATTACCGACTCTGGAACAAAGAGAAGAAAGAGGAGACTTGTTGAACATCTATAGAATCATGAGAGGCATGGAAGTCCTTGATAGAGAAGACTTACTAAATTGGGATAAGAGAAATACAAGAGGTTATGAAAAGAAACTCAAAAAAGAACAGTTATAGAAGGGACCTGAAAAAGAACAGCTTTCCGCACAGAATGGTGGATGTCTGGAACAAACTGGACGAAACAATAGTGTCCAAAAACCATACATGAATTTAAGAGGAAACTAGATAGTACGAGATACAAAGACGGGACTCCACGAGCGTAGCTCCCCTTTCCGTAAGATACAAATAGGTAAATAAATAGGTGAATAGACACACACACACACACACACACACACACACACACACACGACTCGGTGGCGCGGTTGGTAGAGTCCCTGGCTGTCACTATGGCGGTCCGCGTTCGAATCCTGCCCAGGGCTGAAATAATTTCAGTATCGCTGTGCTTCGAGTCGTTACTCCAACTCTCGTGGGCGGGGAGTTCGGGGTGTGTGTGCGTATAAGGTCACAGCATTACCCATAGATCGGTCATACCAGCTCTGAGCTCTCTTCCGGGAGGGAAATAGCTGTCGATCACGAGTTGAGCACGTGGTCCAAAGACCAAGGTGAAAGACCAAGGTGAATACACGCACGCACGCACACACACACACAGTCCCACTATACCTCTCTCTTAATTCCCTCCTTCCTGTTCTCCTCCCAGACCTGTCCTCTTCCTTCCCTCACAACAACCACTGTCACTTTTACCACGGCCGTGTCTCATCTCCAACAACAACAACGTCGTCTTTTTCACTGACTTTTGTGAACATATTCATTAGCTTCCGCAGCGCTTAGTCCTCTCTCTCTCAAGCTCTCTCTCTCTTTCAAAAAATCTCTCTCTCAGTAGCCAGGAGGTTCGGTCGGTAAATCTGTTGATCAATTACCCCGTCGGTGTATTACTATATTCTTCTTTCACTGTTTTTATATGTATATGAATAAATTCATACAATATATATATATATATATATATTCACATATTATTACACACATATATACAAATATATGTCTACACATGAACAACTAATATATGTAAATTACACATGTATATAAATAAATATTTTTTGGTTTTAGGTCTCTCCACTGTTTGTCCTCAATATACTTTGTCAATGTCTTAGCAAGATAACTTTTAACCTACTGGGCTGTTGTCATCCTTAAGTCTTTGATCGATGTTTACCATCTTTTTAAAATTGTTAACGGAACAACTGTAAACAACAATTATTTGATTTTCTTAGAGCAACTGGGTCAAGACACAAGACACTAGACACAAGACACAAGACACAAGACACAAGATACAGCCCTTTTACTTTGTCCATGGCTTTGGTTAAAAAAAAAACAAAAAAAAAAAACAAGCTAGGTAACCTAATTTCTTCAATTGGGAACATACTGGTTCCAATTCTAAATCCAAGTCAATCTATCTATATAACAAGGGTGTCTTCCCCTTAATAAGAGAGGTAGGTAGGGCACAGACACACCCAATCCCGTCCACACAACACACAGACACTTTGTTTATTTTTTTATCTAAGTAATGGGTTTCAATTTCCTGTATGCTCTAAGATAGATGC
>NC_134815.1:46596753-46641753 GCF_046742065.1 Oratosquilla oratoria | reverse complement strand
GTGTGTGTGCGTGTGTGTGTGTGTGCGTGTGTGTGTGTGCGTGTGTGTGCGTATGAACGTGCGCGTGTACATGAACAGATACGTTTATGTACAAAACTACTACATCAACTGGCTTGTACTCAATATTACAACTCCTAGGATACGCACGCGGTCGGCCAAAAAGCTTAGCTATTTTTAGAACTGGAAATCTATTTTGGTTTGCCGGGCTTTTTTGTCAAACTGAAGTTATTCAGCTTACATTAGAATTTTTATTTTGATTGCTTGCTTGAATGGGCCCTCTGTTAGTATACCTACTACATCTTACTCGAGACGTCATTCAAGTAAAATTGAAATTGGTTTCAGCGTATTAGCGACTTTCGGCACTTCCACCTTAAAGAGGATATCGTCCCATGGAACCTGTAAGGCACAGACGCGGTTGTAGCGAAACTTACGCTCTTCTAAAAAAAAGTTATGGGAGGAAAATGTACGTACATAAAGGAAAAGAACTTAGAGATATAAAATATAAAAGACAAAAAGTACGTAGTATAAAATAAAATGTAAATACGGACTTTTCTGGAGTTAGAATGGCGACTATACTTGGCATTGCTCTATATAACAGAGTTTCTGAACCTTTTACCATTGCGTAATCTTTAAGATAAATTACATGTATCAGGTAACCCCTACGCAAAAAAAAAAAAAACATATATCATATTTTTCTCATTTTATTTTCATCGTAATAATAGGTTAGATAGGATGATGTCTATATTACATTATTACAATAACCTTTTGCGGAACCTTGGTTGAGAAACGCTGCTCTATAGTATGAATTTCTCTACGGTAATCCTAGGGATTGTCGCTGGTCAGTTTTACTGCAAGGGAAATATAGTTTCATTTATCTCCGTGTTTGTGGCATTTATGCGTACTTTTACTATTGTATTTCTATACTGGTTTTTTGAGTGAGAAGTTTTCGTGTGTGTGTTCGTGCGTGCGTGCGTGTGTGTGTGTGTGAGAGAGAATGTGTGTGTGTGTGTGTGTGTGTGTGTGTGTGTGTGTGTGTGTGTGTGTGTGAGAGAGAGAGAGAGAGAGAGAGAGAGAGAGAGAGAGAGAGAGAGAGAGAGAGACAGTGTGTGTGTGTGTGTGTGTGTGTGTGTGTGTGTGTGTGTGTGTGTGTGTGTGTGTGTGTGTGTGTGTGTATTTACCTAGTTGTATTTTACGGGAAGGGGAGCTATGCTCGTGGTGTCCCGTCTTCATATCTCATTTTATCTAAACTATTTTCAAATAAATGTGTGTGTGCGCGCGCGCGCGTGTGTGTGCTTATTTATTTTACGGATATGGAATTTTGCTCATGATGTCCCATATCTATATTTCCGTTTATTAAACCTTGTCTTAAATTAATTTATGTTGTTGGTCTTTAATATTTCGTCTTTTGACGTACTCCACAAACTGATAGATCTGTATGGAAAGGTGTGTTTCTTAATGTCTTCCAGGCTATCTTCTCGTCGTCGTCGTCGTCGTCGATGTCGATCATCATCATCATCATTATTATTATTATCATTATTATAATCATTTTACTATGACCCCATCTTGATCTTTCATCGCATACTAATATTCTCTCTGTCCATTTTTCTTTTATTCCTTCCCCTGCTCTAAATATCATTGCCGTATCCTCTCTCTCCCTCTTCACTCCTTCAATGTAGGTAGTCACGGTGGAAAAGTCTCCCCTCCCCCGACCATGTACCACGCCACAGGTGGAGTCATAGTTCCTCTACGAGTAGAAACTCTTACTCTGACATAGACAAATGATGTGTAGCTACAGACTGTACGGGCGTCCCAAGAAAATCCCTTAATATAGACTGCATGCTACTAAGCAATCCATACCTCAAAAAAGGGAAATATCCGTTGTAAGAGGTAGGTTTGAGTTGAGAATAGTTGTGAATGGACTTTGAATTGACGCGGCTTCAAAGGATTTCTCTTCGTCCTCTCTATATTTGCAATATGTATGTGTGTGTGTGTGTGTGTGTGTGTGTGTGTGTGTGTGTGTGTGTGTGTGTGTGTGTGTGTGTGTGTTTGTATGTGTGTGAGTGTGTGTGTGTGAGTGTATGTGTGTGTGCGTGTGTATGTATGTATGTATGTATGTATGTGAGCGTATGGGTGTATGTGTGTGTCTGTATATTTGTCTGCACGCGCGTGCGTGTGTGTGTCTGTGTATATGTATTCACGCGCTCGCACGCACATGTGTGTGCGTGTGTGTGTGTATTTGTGTGCGTGTGTACGTGTATATATGTGTGTGTGTGCGTGTATGTGTATTTGTGTGTGCGCGTGTGCGCGCATGTTGATGTATCTGTGTATGTGTGATTCACCATGGTCTTTTGGATCACGTGTTGGACTCATGATCGACAGCTATTTCCCTCCCGGAAGAGAGCTCAGAGCTCGTATATGACCGATCTATGGTAATGCTGTGACCTTGCACACCAAGTCCCCGCCCACGAGAGTTGGTGTAACAACCCGCAGCGCAGCGATACTGAAATCATTTTAGCCCTGGGCGGGAGTCGAACCCGAACCTCCATAGTGGGAGCCGGGAACTCGATCAACTGCACCACGAGTGTGTGTGTGTGTGTGTGTGTGTGTTTGTGTGTGTGTGTGCACACACACACACACGCACACACACACACTCACTCGTGGTGCAGTTGGTCGAGTTCCCGGCGTAGTTGGTAGAGCCCAGGGCCGAAATTATTTCGGTACCGCTGCGCTTCGGGTCGTTACTCTGACTCTCGTGGGCGGGGAGTTGGGTGTGTGTGTGTGTGTGCAAGGTCATAGCATTACCCATAGATCGGACCTACAAACTCTGAGCTCTCTTCCAGGAGGGAAATAGCTGTCGATCACGAGTCCAACACGTGATCCAAAGACCAAGTGAAAGACCAAGTGAATACACACACACACACATTATATACATATATAACTATAAATAAATAAATATATTATATATATATATATATATATATACAGTATATATATATATATATTGATTTAGTTATCTGTGTATCTATTTAGCTGTTTATTCATCTGTCTATTTTTTATCTAATTACCGATTTATCTGTTTATTTGTTTATTTGTCTATCATTCTATTTATCTATCCATATATACATATATACATTTATCCATTCATTCTTTTACCAATTCATCTATGTATACATATACCCATTTATCTATTTGCTCCATGATATACCTTTTTATGAATCTTTATTAATTCTCATAATTTGTCCAGGTTTGGGGAATCTACCACACAATAAGCGCTACATCTTTATTGATTATTATACTTTTCAGCGCCAACTTTGTCTTCATCTTGCATTGCAATTGCCAACAGATGGTTCTGTTTGACTTTGGACAACCCCGAACTGTTGTCGAGGGGATATATCAATATCGACCACCCTTTTATAACGACAGCCTCTTCCATATATTCTTTTCAGCGATAATCGGAGCATCTATACTTGTGAAAAATATCGTTTGTTGTAGTTGAAGGAAGGTTCCAGAACAAAGGAATAGTAGAAGTTGAATAGTATCAGCATTGGAGACTTGTTTCTAATCGTAAAAGAACCATGCGTGACTCCTGTCCGTAGGGGGTGTGACTAAAGTTCCTATGATACTGAGTGCATAAACAAGATGCAAGCTATACACTGCACGGAGTACATTTGAGAGACGTAGGGTTGATGAGTGTTCGAACAGGACCGGGATGAGAGAAATTCGCCAGTAACAGCGACATCAATCTGTGAAGGTGACCTTACGGGTGGCCGAGAGCAGTGGGTTCGAATCCTGCATGCGACTGTCATAAAAATTATCGGACATCAGGATGAATTTCAACATCTTCACATACCCGAAGTATTTAGTTCTTGTCGATGCCAGACATACTTGTTAATCCTAGAATTCGAACTGGTGAGGTTAAGAGACAAATAGTCTTGAGAAAGAGGGAGAAGTGGAGAGGGAGTAGCTAATGTCGTTTGTTGGAGAAGTTGAATTAAGTGTGGGAGAGAGGGAGATGGCTGCGACGAGTTGTTTAGAAGTAACTAGATCTTCTTCCTGAAACTTGTTAGAAGTTTTTCCTTGTAGAAACTGCGGGAAGAAATTAGAGTGAGGTGAGACAACCACAGGAAATGAAGAAGTGGAGTAATTGTAAAAGTTGGCGTCAGGAGGAAGTGATGAATAAGAGGATTTCGTTAAGACTTTGAACAGCGAGAAAAGAAATACTTTCGAAGAGAGGCGATTAACGAAATGAGTCCATTTACACGAAGAGACAGCGTGAGAAGTTGTGCTACAACAGCAAGAAACTTTAAAGTCACAAATGCTTCTGAAATTAAGTTGCACAATTTGGTTTTCCATCTGGCAAAACTTCACACACTTTTGGTCAACTGATCGGCGTCTATGACCTCTGCAGTTACGACGCCGGATAACCTTTAATCAATCAATCAATCAATTTGGTCAACTAAGTGAGGGGCGAACCACCTTCAACACAACGTCAAAGAGTGATATGATTAAAACCACATGCACTTGCGTATGAAGATACGATTGAACCCCGGATAACGAACGCCCCATTTAACGAACATATTGGTTATTGGACAAGTCTTGTGACAAATTTTTGTCTCTCTTAACGAATAATACATCGGGGTACGAACATATGCATATGCTTGTATACACACTTCCACCGGCTTATTTGTGTTTTGGCGCGTTTGCCATAATTTTCATTACGGTTAGCGAACGTTTCGGCTTGGATTAAGCCGCGGAACGGTGTAAGTTCGTTATCTGCGGTTCCAATGTAATTCATGTGTGCAAGCGTAACGTATACATGCACAGCATGCGAATGGATAATACTATGCTTTAATATGCTGCTCAAGAAATTCGTAGTAAAACAGCTGATGAATCACAAGGACGCTTATCCTACAAAGTAGTAAGCGTAGGTAGTGCAATGTAGTTCAGTTCGAAGCTTTAAGAAACATTTAGATAAACACCTAAGCAAGATGCTGTAATGATTATAATTTATTTTATATTATTTGTTTTTGTTTTGTTATCATTTGTCTGTTTGATTTTCATTTATTATTAGTTATATGTCAATTTATCATTATTTACTGTTTACCTGTTTGTTTATTATTTAACTATACCTATAGATTTATTTATGTATTTTATTTGTTATTTACATTATTATAGTTTTTATTTATTATGTTATTATTATTATGATTTTTTTTCGCATCCGACCTAGATATGGACCAAAAGGTCTCCTGTCGGCATGCTCCGCCTTTGTAATCCTTTGTCATCCCTGACAGCGTTCTTCTCACGGGCAAACATCGTGAAGGGGAAAGCAAGACATGTTCAACGTCTGCTCTTGTTGAACGGAAGTGACTGACTATATACCATTAAGATGAGCAAATAGCGGGATTCTTAGTGCGTGACTATGCGGACTTCTGAGTCCCAACAAGTTCTTATCTCTGTTAATATTTTCATTTATACGCCAGGTAATTGTACCCTAGTTCCATCTAATCTTTATAGCGATTGCAGATAAAGGGCAGACCCGTAAGATGAAATGATATGTATAGAAGACTGAGCGTTTTTAACCTCCCTTGCAACAGTTACTTATTTTGCAGAATTTGGGTAACACCATGTATAGGGTGGCTTAAATGAAACACACTGAGTAATTATTCAAGTAAATTTTTTCACAGCACAGACAAACGTGCGTACGCTTTAGAAGCAGTACCAATACTAACCCACACCAAAGCCTTGAGTTGGCGCGAAATGCATACCTGAATCGCATTTGCGATTACAATATACAATACAATACAATAATAAATATATAGTAATAAATAAACAATACTATAAATATGTATATACAATACACAAGAAGTATGTCACTATTAAAACCAGACGAACTTATTCGGCTATGAGGATGTCACCGAAGTGACGAAATCAAGATCTTTATTAGAGAGAGAAAGATGGGGTGATCTGCACACCTTTAAGATAATTCAGGTCGCGAGGTTTCATCCGGGAGATAATGTGAGGGACGAGGAGGTTAGCACCGCGAGATATAGACGGAAGAGATAAAAGCCGCCAAAGTGATGAGGCTGGGAGATAAAGCGGGAGAGGGTAAAAGGACGACAAGAGGTGTCTCCTAAGAGAGGAGATGATGAGGCACGAAAAGGAATGGACGAGGAGCTTAAGAAGAAAGGACGGGAGGGAAGTAAAAAGAGGAACAGGAGGAAAACAAAAGACGTCTGACAAGAGTTGGTGAGGTGTGGTGGTGAGGGTGGAGGTGGAGGAGAGACGTGCGGCCCCACTGTGATGAACGGCTAGATGTAGTATCGGGGTACGGTAACAAGTATTTGGGCTATTTGTCCCTTCCGAGAAGAAGTCTCCTCTTGTTCTACAGCTGTATATTAGGTGTGTTTGTTTGTTGCATTAGTACTTGTGTGTGTGTGTGTGTGTGTGTGTGTGTGTGTGTGTGTGTGTGTGTGTGTGTGTGTGTGTGTGTGTGTGTGTGTGTGTGTGTGTGTGTATTTACCTAGTTGTATTTTACGGGAAGGGGAGCTATGTCCCGTCTTCATATCTCATTTTATGTAAACTATTTTTTAATTCATGTATTGTTTTTGCACACACTACTTTCTCATCTAACTTGTTCCAAATGTCTATTACTCTGTGAGGAAAGCTATTCTTTTTCAGATCTCTTCTATAGCTGTCTTTCTTGATTTTCTTCCTGTGTCCTCTTGTGTGTGTGTGTGTGTGTGTGTGTGTGTGTGTGTGTGTGTGTGTGTGTGTGTGTGTGTGTGTGTGTGTGTGTGTGTGTGTGTGTATGTGCTCACGCACACAGGTATGTTCGTGTGTAGACGACATCAGGATGAAGAGCATTTTATGGAATCCTTTTTGGGTGTGGCATAAGATCATATACACGGTAAAACATGTGTCTGTCAGTGCCGGCTTGCACATTTCCAAATGAGAATTTTCTTTGTCAACTCCTGTCTATTAACTCCCTCCTACAGTGTGTTAAATTTTACAGATTTTGTCGTGTACGAAATAATTTTTTCCAGCCAAAGGCGGCATTCCCACTAGAAGATATTTCAATGTATCAGAACCCTGCTCATGATGGGATTGTACTCTAAGTTGACCAGGCTTTATATATGTGTATATATATATATATATATATGTGTATATATATATATGTATATATATATATATATGTATATATATATATATATTTCATATATATACATATATATATATAGATACACACACACACACATAGACATGCATACATATATATATATATATATATATATATATTATATATATAATATATATACACACATGTATATACATACATATATATATATACACATATACATATACATATACATATATATATATATATATATATATATGTATAATTATATATGGTTGTATATGGATGATGTTGTGACTGCATGAGGAGGAATGGGCGGGGAAGTGGGGGGTGGGGTAGTATGTGTGAGTAAATTTTGACGCAGCCCGAAGGGATTTCTCCCCGTCCTCGCCTTATATGCAAAGGGGGACGGAGAGGGGGGGTCGCCGATTAAATGAAGCGGCCTCGCTGTGGATGTACTGTGTCTTGCGACACTGCTTCTGACCCAGGGCGGTGGGCAGGGTGCAGGGATGACCCGTCATCCAGGAGGTGCTCAGATGAGAGGAAGGGTAGGAGGGGTGTGGAGTGTATTTAGGGATGAAATGGGTGGGAGTGTTTTTATGCCTTTCCCTTTTTGGCTACCTCCCTTGGAAGGGGGAAAAAGCCTTGGTATATGTATGTATATATATATCTCTTTAAGGCATATTGAAGTGTATGCAACAGCAAATTGAGCTCTGATGAGTTTCCGATGAAGAGTTTCAAGTCTTCTAAAGATCTCTCTAGCATGGAGAGGTAAAGAAAAAACCAAGTTGCCGATAGAAGCCATCTAATGGGTAGAACAGGATACAAGACGTTTCGCTAATCACAGTTAGCATTTTCAATTGTGACACGTGGTACGAAGGGCAACAGACTCCTGTAGAAGAAGGCAATACCTTTACCTTGTTCTATAGGGCCTACATGTCGAGCGCTTATAAGGAGGATGAGCAAGCACTTCTTCGTATCATCAAGGACAATGTGACCCCCACCAACGAGATGGACCGCATTAAACTTGCCATCTATTATAAGAACAAGAGGACTAAAGACCTTATAATGAAAAATAACAGCTCCCCACGCCCATCCGACATCGAGTGTGTGAGTCTGGTGTACCAGTTTAAGTGTCCTTTTGGGGACTGTACGCCCCAAGATTCCTACATCGGACTCACTACCACTCGCCTTTCCAGACGGTTGACATACCACCTTAACAATGGAGGCCCTAAGCGACACCTTCAGGAGACCCATAATATTCCAATCACCAGATCCATCCTAGTGGACAATACCACCATTTTAGACCAAGAAAGTGACAAGCGCCGCCTTGCCCTCCTTGAGGCCCTCCACATTAAATACAGCCAGCCTACACTGAACACCCAACAGGAAGCCCTCACCATCCTTCCCAGTCTCAAACCATTCAGAATCCGCCAAACCAGACAACACAGCTACGAGACAAATCAACCCTCCCATGAGCAGTCACTCCGTCCGCGACGGACACCCAGGCCACAGTAACGGTCATCTGAGTGTCCTTTCCCAGTGGTCACAGTTCCCCTTCCCGCGTTCCTTTCCCCGATATTCAAAGTGTCCTTTCCCAGTTTCAGACCAGAATAACGGTCATATCTTTGTAATCTTTCCTAGTGTTTACCTTCTGTATTTATAATCATCCATTTCTTTGCTATTGTCACAATTTAAAATGCTAACTGTGATTAGCGAAACGTCTTGTATCCTGTTCTACCCTTTTGATGGCTGCTATCGGCTACTTGGTTTTTTCTTTACCTCTCCATGCTAGAGAGATCTTTAGAAGACTTGAAACTCTTCATCGGAAACTCATCAGAGCTCAATTTGCTGTTGCATACAATTCTATATGCCTTAACCCATTCACCTCCGATGACAAGATGTCTTGTCATTTGGTCAAACACCAGAAAAATATGACGTCAATCCTCGCTTCGCTCGCAGCGAAGCGAGGACTGACGTCATATTTTTCTGGTGTTTGATCAAACATTTTGGTGTTTTATGATTTTTTGTTTTATTTGACCAAATGACAAGACATCTTGTCATCGGAGTTGAATGGGTTAAAGAAAATATTTTGCCGCGTTACTCCAATATATATATATATATATATATATATATTGTATCGCAAAGGGTGCCATATATAGACTGTACTTACACATGTAGACTAGAGAACCGGGTGAAATAGTCCAGTACCTAATTTCCAGAGCACTTACATTTTTTATTATTATCTATTTATTTATTTATGTATTTATTCTATTTCATTTATTTATCTATTTATTTTGCGATGTGCAATACAAGTAATCGAAGCTGGCTTGCGACTTTGGGGTCGGACCGCTCACTCCCACTTCTACTCCCACTCCCTTCCAGCGACCGGAGTTATCTCTCAGAGAATCTGAGGATCTTCGCTTACCTGAAGAATCTTCGTTCATTTTCTTTATTACGACGACACCCTACTGAGCAAAATCTCCCACTGATCTTACTTTACCGTTACCGTCGTGCCATATCCTCTTGGACTTCGGCAACCATGGAGCGCCACCGTTCACGGTCCCTAGTTACTTGTAACATCTGTGCTGGTTTGAGTTGTTTTCCCGTCGCCCTCATCAGCCCGTCCATATACTTCTCCCTCTGCTTTCCTCTTGCTCTCCTTCCCTCCACCATTCCCGTCATCACCACCTCTTCCAACCCTTCCCTCCTCATTATATGTCCTAAGAATCGCAACTGATCGCCAGAGTATAAAAGGACCGACACAACGATCTGGAAAGCGTCATCGCACAGAGAGAAATATCGGGACCATTACGATGAATTCTCCGAAAGCAAAGCCCCCCTCAGCTGAATAAAATCGTCCGGCGGAGGCCAGAACTAAATACCCACAAAGGTATCATTTTTCCAAAGGAAAGAATTAAGGTTCGACCTTTAGACATTCCCTTTGTACCTAAAGACCCTTCACTCCATCATCCATCCCATTCAGGGTCGTCCCTTCAACTTCACTCCCTCCACCTCTACTTTCCACGCTATTTTGTCAGTCAATCTTCACTCATTTTCTCCATTTGTATAAACCATTCCTGTATTCTTTGATCAACCCTACCTGGAAGCTTTCTTTTCATCTCCACTCTATGCTTTACCTCCTCACTTATTCTATGTCCTCATAGCCTACCAAGTACTTCATCTCAAACATATTTAGCCTCCTCTCGTCTTCTTAAACTCGAACTCTTTCCTTCATAAATAGTCGTGGCCACAATCATCCCTTCGTAATTCTATATTTTTTGCACTTATCTCCAGATAACTATTTCTCGTGATACCCAACAAAGACTTTTATTTATTTCCTTTACTCTACGATCTACCTCTACATTGAATCCTCAGTCTCCTGCTACATGAGATCTCTCCTGCATCTCTCCTTTAAACCTCTCCTCCGACTCTGCGCCACCCTCTCTCCTTGTACATCTCATCACCTTACTTTTGACTACATTTACTTTAAATTTTCCATCCACACATACCTTCCCAAATCCCATCCCTCATTTAACCAAGCCACAAACACAGTATCATCCACAAAGAACAACCGGCTCATCTCCAACTTCCTTCCATTTAAGAATTGATGAAGATGCTATAAAGTGCTCATAGTAGGATGGGAAGCCAACGCTGAGAATAAAGCTGAGAGGAAGAGATTAAGCTGAGAATAAAGCTGAGAGACAGGAAGAGATTAAGCTGAGAATAAAACTGAGAGAGGAAGAGATTAAGCTGAGAATAAAGCTGAGAGAGAGAGGAAGAGATTAAGCTGAGAATAAAGCTGAGAGAGAGAGGAAGAGATTAAGCTGAGAATAAAGCTGAGAGAGAGGAAGAGATTAAGCTGAGAGAGAGGAAGAGATTAAGCTGAGAATAAAGCTGAGAGAGAGGAAGAGATTAAGCTGAGAATAAAGCTGAGAGAGAGGAAGAGATTAAGCTGAGAATAAAGCTGAGAGAGAGGAAGAGATTAAGCTGAGAATAGAGCTGAGAGAGAGGAAGAGATTAAGCTGAGAATAGAGCTGAGAGAGAGGAAGAGATTAAGCTGAGAATAAAGCTGAGGGAGAGGAAGAGATTAAGCTGAGAATAAAGCTGAGAGAGAGGAAGAGATTAGGCTGAGAAGAAAGCTGAGAGAGAGGAAGAGATTAAGCTGAGTGAAAGAGCAGACTGGAAAGAAAGTTATTGTGGAGACGAAAAATAAGCGGAAGTTGAATTGGCCATGAGAGTTAGAAAGGAGAAAGGATGACAGAAGGAAATGTGTTAACGATTGGATGCTGTGAGATGGGAATCTTGGAGGACGAAGACCAGACAGAAGGTGGAGAAACGACTGTAGCGCCATGGGCAAAGTTGGTTATACCACACGACTCATGGAAATGTCTGGGAGAGGATTTTGTTCTGCAGTGGACTATGAAAGTACGACCGAATCATTAAAAACTGACACAACTTTACCAAGCCATATTAAAATACAAAGGCTATCCCCACCCCCACCCTCACCCCCCCAGTGACTAGGCCGGTCCTGCAGTGAACCGTTAAGGTCGACCTCGAATTCGAAACTAAGATTTAAAGGCAGAATCCAATCCGGTCTCTGCTGCTGTTGCTGGCAATGGTGCCCTCACGCCGCGCCTGGCCGGTGCGTGACTCGACATGACCAAACCTCACCTCGCCTCACCACCGCCACCACACGAAGAAAGTCAATCTGGCCAATTGCCCCGGCTACCTCCGCCACTACGATTTAGGTCGCCATGTCTTGTTCATTGCTGACCGTGATTTTCTTTACACATAAAAGAAGTGTATGTGGTCACGTGTCATATGATTTATTTTTTTATGAGAGCACCGATACATATAGCCCTTATCGCCGTCGAGATTGTGATGCGAACAGAAAGACAGAAAAGGACCAAAATGAATGTGGTACTTGCGACATGATAGTCACAGTGTAATGATCGTTTAAGCGCTCTCAGTGACAAGCTCAACTTTGATGTGACAGCCGCCATGCTGACGACTGACGACATGTAATCGAGTTGCCAAAAGTTAGATCCCCAAACCTTTCCTTCTTTCTTTTCTTCTCGTCCCCGGAGCTCCCCCCTCCCCTCTCCCTCATTCCCATTCTCCTCTTTTCCCTGTTCCTGCCTCCACTTACATCTTAATCCGTCCAACCCAGCCACACTGGAGCTGCTAAAGGAGTCAAATTTATCTGATTTACTTTCCTATTATATATATATATATATATATATATATATATATATATATATATATATATATATATATATATATATATATATATATATATATATTTATATATTTATATTTATATTTGTGCCTGGTCAAATTTTACGGTTATCTCGTTTATATGAATGAAGATCTGTTTGTAAGAGCGTACTATATTTCTCAGTGCGCGCGTGTAAGTTTTTTTTTTATCTTTTGTTTGTTTGATTGTTTTTCTGTTCGTTCGTTTGTGTGTGTGTGTGTGTGTGTGTGTGTGTGTGTGTGTGTGTGTGTGTGTGTGTGTGTGTGTGTGTGTGTGTGTGTGTATTCACCTTGGTCTTTGGATCGTGTGTTGGACTCGTGATCGACAGCTATTTCCCTCCCGGAAGAGAGCTCAGAGCTCGTATGACCGATCTATGGGTAATGCTATGACCTTACACACACACACACACACACACACACACACACACACAACTCCCCGCCCACGAGAGTCGGAGTAACGACCCGAAGCGCAGCGATACCGAAATAATTTCGGCCCTGGGCAGGATTCGAACCAGGTACTGCCGCACCTCCATACTGGCAGTCCAGTATTCTATCAACCGCGCCACCGTGTGTGTGTGTGTGTGTGTGTGTGTGTGTGTGTACATATATATTCATACACACAAATTCATTGCAGATGTTTTTCTTTCCTGCGGATGTTATCCCTCTTCTGTTTCCTTATTTGACATAACTACCTTATAAAAGAGAAGTAATTAATTATTACGCACTTAGATTCTGGATTAGAAGCTAATCTTCCCATCCACTTCAGATCACAACCATGACTTCGCCGATAGATATCTGGGACTTTTCTTTATATTCAACATTTTTCTGTATTATATTTATATTTCGTGTTTCAATTATCTTTTATGATGGGGATGCGAAAACCTCAGGGTATAAAATCTAGGCCTGAACATCATCATAGCCACAGTGAACGACGTTGTTTCTAAGCGTGGGTGTATCAAAACGACCTTTTGCGGGCGTTATAGGCGGTCGAGGTGATCTTCCTATTGACACGTGGTGTAATTATTGTGGGGTTTGGTACCCATAAGAGAATATTGATGGCTCTTCTTACCAACATCTTTTTCGCGGACGCAAGCTATCACTGCTTAAGCGGAAGTTATATATGACGACATTTTTTTTTTTACAAGTTTTTATTTATCTCGACATTTCTTGTGTCTTCTGCTTCTTCTTCAGCTCTTCTTTTTCTTCTTGTCCTCGTCCTCCTCCTCGTATTTATAATCATACTTCTCTTTTTCCTCAATCTGCCCATGACACGAAGTATACATTTTTATATACATAAAAGGGAGGAGAATTTTTTTTTTTTTTTGCAAAAGTTCATCGCCATTTTGAAAGTTCGATTAGGATGGGAAAAAAGAATTAGAACTTATTACTTTATTAGGAATATGAGTTCTTGTTTTTCATGAAGTTCACAGTAAGACGCCAAAGATTAGTATATATTTTATCTATTTATTTTTCTATCCCGAATATATGTCTTGTCAGAGTAAATCTTCGAGTCAGTAATGTTACTTTGACCGCCCAAAGGAGGTCGGGTGCTTCTGTGTGATGTTACTTGTGAAAATCGGTTAGCTTAGCGTGGGAGTGGTGACATTGGTGCTTAATGGTGATAAGGTGGCGGCCTAAATTTGGTGTTATGCTGTGGTATGTAGACATTAAGATTCGATGAATAGACGGGCTCTTGTGTTACGTAACAGTCAAGGGTTGGGCGTGTGTTAAGTGTTCTAGTGCAGCCAAGGTAAGGTGTGACACTGGAATTGTTACGGCTGATAGGCGTTTAACAGATATTATGTCGAAAAATGAGGGTCTCAGCTGAGTGATATATTGTAGTAATGGGGCAATTGTACAGGTAGGGATGCGTTTTGCGAAGTGACGGACATATTTGTTTCACACGTTACGGTAAAGTTCTTGGTTGGAATAAAGACCAAGGGACAGTTGGCCGAACGGGCTTTTCCCCAACAGACATTGCACTGTGTAGCGCTGAACTCGATATGATCACTTTCAAGAACCATTATTAAAACAAACATTATATAATATATCAACATTTCATATAACTTTGTATCGCTGCATCTTCATATCTTGTCGTGTTATTCATGATGATTGTAATTTATAATTTTTACTGCTTTCAAATAGATACATGGATTTTAATGCTATATGATTTCTATCATTTTTAATATACCAAATAAAGAATAAGGAACACATATACATATGTCAACAAAGAAAGCACAGTGTACAAACTTCCATGTGGTGATTGCCAACGAGCCTACTATGGAGAAACGAGTAAGGGGACTAAGGTAAAAATGACACAACACAAATCAGACTTAAGACATCACAGAACATCAAATGCTATAGTAGTACACGCAGAGGAGTATGGACATCTACCGGACTGGAATAACATAAAAACAATTCACACAGGAATGAGTAAGAAAATCAGGAAAGCAATGGAAGCAGCATATATTAATAAGGAAGAATGTATAAATAATAGAAAAGGGTTTATCAGTTGGTCAAAAATAGGGGCGGAATTAGCAGTACACGACTGGCCAAAGGAAAATGAGGAAGCGGAACATAGAGCGGATCAATCGTCCGCGGATCAATCGTCAGCGGACCAACCATCCACGGATCAATCGTCAGCGGCCCGGTCGTCCACCAGGCCATTAACTAGGAGACGTCCTCCGGACGATATATAATCTTGTAACCCCCTTGTACTACTTAGTCTCTCTGAAGAAGTTGTAAATAGCCGAAACGTTAGAGAAATAAACTCATCTCTGACTTGTGTGTTTCTTTACCACCCTCCTATCTTCATCTGTCCAGATGGATAATACATATATATATATATATATATACATATGTACATATATATATATACATATGTACATATATATATATATATACATATATATATATACATCATATATATATATACTTACACATATACATACTTGTATACACATACGACTCTATATATATTATATATATATACAGTATATATGTATATATACAGTATATATGTATATATATATATATGAATATATATGTTTATATATATATATCTATGTACATATATATATATATATATATACATATACTCGTATGTGTGTGTGTGTGTCTGTGTATTTTGCAGTATTTCACAAATTACACGCGAATATAATTTGACTACGTTCCTTATTTACCAGTGTTTTTTCTGCACTATATATATATTATATATATATATATATATATATATATATATACGTACAGATGACCTTTCATTTGGTTTATTGTTATATAATAAGACTAATCATTTGTGGTGGGGAAAACTTATTTCATCGTGTTTTACATGCATGACAGAAAAGAAAACACTTAAATGGAACAGACTAAGGTGGTTAGGGGTCTTCCACTCTGTGTTTTCCTTCTATGAAATGTTAAAACATAAAAGTGTCTGGTAAGAACACTCCAACTAAAACCATGGTAATTGAGCCATTAAACGGTATATTCATGAGAAAAATATGGATGTGGTAGCGCTGAGTGAAACTAAGTTAAAAGGGAGAGGTGAGTCGGAGTTTAAGAGTGTTGCGGTGAGGGCGTCAGGAGTGATGACTGGGTGAGGAAGGAAAAAATATCACTGATGTTAAATTGTGAGATAATAAAGTGCATAGTGGAGTGGAGGGAGGGTGAAATTAGGATGCGAGATATGGGTTTTTGTGAGTGCATACACTCTTGAAAATGAGATTAGTAAAGAGGAGAGGTAGGCTTTCTTGATGATTTAAACAAGTGTATAGAGAGTTTTGGGAGGAATGTACATGTAGTGGTGTTGTGGATCTCAGTACTACATAGAGTTAGAGATGGACCAATAGATGGAGTAGTTGGAATGATGTTAGACGTTTGAGATTTATATAAAAAGGAAGTTGATGATAACGAATACAGTGTTTAGGAAGAGAGGCAATTATGATTATACGTGGGAAAAGTATTGGAAGGAGACTGCATACCAGTTCACAAGGATAAACATCAAGTGGGTCCGGCCAGAAGTCTTCTAATTATAGCACAGCAGAAGAGTTTTAGACAGAAGAGCCTGTGGGTGTGTATTGAAATGAATTGAAGAAAACGGACTTAGCCTCGTAACATAATGTGATAGAAGTGACGACCCCAGGTTGGTGTTACGTCACAAAGGATTACAAAGGCGGAGCATGCCGACAGGAGACCTTTTGGTCCATATCTAGGTCGGATGCAAAAAAAAAAAAAAATAATAATAATAATAATAATAATAATAATAAATAAATAAAATATATAATAATGTAAATAACAAATAAAATACATGAATAAAAATGTTACGTTAGAATACTATCTTACTTGAAAAACTGTGTGTTAAGAGTTTGGTTGTTGATATGCTTCGGTAAAGCTACAGTTCTGTAGTATATATATATATATATATATATATATATATATATATATATATATATATATATACGTTAGAATACTATCTTACTTGAAAAACTGTGTGTTAAGAGTTTGGTTGTTGATATGCTTCGGTAAAGCTACAGTTCTGTAGTATGACAAAGGAACGGTAGCGCTCTTGGTATACACGCAAGTTAAGTACTTGGTGAGAACGTGGTACTGACGGCAGTGTTGTGAAAAAGAATCTCCTGTGAAGAGAATGAATAATGTAACAGACAAGTACTATCATGAGGAACCCTGAAGGTGGTACTTGGGAGGTAGTTTTGAAGGTTTGGTCGTGGGGAAGGTAATGATGAATGTGGTATGAAAGTAACGTGATAGATACACTGCAAAAACGGGAGAAATCATGCATGAGGAGTAACGATGATGTAATAACAAAACAATGTTCCCGATCATTTTACTTATGGTGGAATGATAGCGGAGGAACACTCAATTAGTCTTCAACGCAAATGAAAAATGTACGAATCTTGCGTTGGCTAACAGCAAACAGGTTTATTTAACTGAGGAGTGGCTCCCAAAATGTGAGGTCCGAATGTTCAAAGAGACCATCATTAGCACCCCATCCCCACCCCCACCCTCACCCCCGATCTTCACAGTCTGCGAGAATCAGCCCAGGTTGATGACCTTCCAAAAGGAAAATTATTCTTTGATTATATCACAAAGGCCTTTGGGCGTAAATAAGCATCCTCTCAGGATAACTCTCTCTACTGCTCTTACTATTTTCTGCAAATCTGCAAAAGGAAGACTGTTCACCCTCCGTACTGGGTGCTGTAGCCTCAAAAGGGTTTTGAATATTTGATCTTAGTCGCCAACACACACCTTACGGCCCACATGCAGAAATGTAGGATGTTATTTCCATTCAGAAACTCTTCCTTCTGCTCTACGTATTCCTCAAGGCTATAACTCCCTTCCAACACTCACTCAGTCAATTCACCTTTCTTGTGTCCAGTGCCATTGCTATCTCCCGGCCCATATTGTGTTTATTCCTAAAACATTTCATACGGAGCTGCCTAGTGTAGGCCTTATGGTCTCTTGCAGTCTCCTTCATTCTTATGTTCTTATATTCAACTCACGCTGGCAGACTTCATCCATTTATGAAATAATTTGTTGTTCATTTTCTTTGTCTTTTTAACTCCATAGAGTTCCTTCTTTTTCTTATCAGAAGATTGTCCAAAAAAGGAAATGTGGCAAAGAGAAGAGCTTTGGCGGGAGCGGCAGGACCTTAGATCCAAACTCTCCTCGTCCTCCTTAGTCTCTTGCAGTCTCCTTTGTCCTTATCTTCCTTGTTCTCCTCCTCTTTCTCATATTCTTCATTCTCTTCCTCCTTCTCCTTTTCCCCCACCATTCAACCTCCTCCAGCTTTCCTTTATCACTTACTATGTCCTATTAGTTCTTCCTGTTTCCCTCCTCCAAAGGCATTTTTTGTTCTCCCAGTTACTATACATTGTTTCGACTATAGATAAGCAGTTTTACGCAGACAAGGAAACAAACTCTGGGTTGAAAATAATTTTTATCGATCGAGGGCCACCTTAGGCCGGAATCAACTCCCTCGATTGAATAAAAGTGGCAAAAAAAATCTTTCAAGTATACCACAGCCTCAGAAAAGGTCACGGTCCCCACTCACATTTATGGATATCCCATTCGTTGAACTTCTTCAATCTCATTATCATCTCTCCTTTCACTTCCGTCCTTGCAGTGATGACATCTTTCCTTTCCTTCACTTTCTCCTCCTTCTCCTCCTCCTCCTCCTCTTCCCCATCTGTCTTCGTTGTTACCTCCCTCCCTGTCCTCGAGTGTTGACTTCTTCTCGAGAGCCTCTTCACTAAGCAGACGGCGGAGTGAATACATGCCGGCGGGAGGGGCGAGTAGACCTTCAGGTAGCGCGGCTCTGAATACATTGCGGCGTGGTGCGGCATGGTGCAGTGAGGTGCGATGGTGGTGGAGGGAAGTGGCAGGGATGGTGGTATTGGTCGTGACCATGTTAATGGTGGTGGTAGAGTGGTGATAGTGGTGATTAGAGTGGAGTTGATGGTGGTGCTAATGTAGATGTATAGGGATGGCCGAGTCTTTTGGTGAAGTGCTTTGTGTCATTCTATCGTGCATCTTGGTGATGATGGTATGCGTGTAACCTAGAGATTTTGAGAGGTCATTCTTGTAATGATTTTATTGTTCTAGAAATATTCTCCTCGCTGGCAGCTTAGCCCTGGTGATACAGTGACGTAATTTATGGACTCTGTTCCCGCCATAGAAAGGCTTCCCTATGCAGATTAGGGGTCAGATTCTGGCCTGTAAAGGCTCTCGATTAGCCAAAAACCCACTCAATCCAGAGTTCGGCTCCACAGCGGAACAAAAATGCCAGGCCTCCTTATCCTGGGCAGAATTCAGGCATCATGTGACCCATCGTAGCAGAAGGATTAATCCTAAGAATGTTTTCACCTTCAGCGAAGATTGGACAATGGTTTCGTGGGTAGCAGCCACTGTCGAACTGTATCACAAGAGTCCCCTGTGTTGAAGGCGCTCCTGCAAGAACACCAGAAGAGTTGATTTGTGGATGCGGAGACGCGTTCGGAGAGCCTGTCACGACGGTATCGTGCCAAGAGGTCGAGCGTTGTAAAATTCGACATAAGAGTCGGAACGGAGGAGTTGAAGAAAAGAAGTGGGAGAAGAAAGAAGGACGGGAGGGGAAGAGGGAGGGAAGGTAAGAAGATCGCACCACACTTCCGATGGCGTGAGCTAGTGATGGGAGTCGTCGACTGGGAGTTGTAGTTATACTCTATTGGCGCTGCATTTTTTTTAATTATCAACCGTAATCACGGTGATTGCCTTCCAACGCAGTAATGGACTTTATAGATTTTCCTGTGGTAAAAACCGAGCGGTTTTATTCATCTAAGGGATAGACTATGAACTAGGTTCTGGTCGGTCATGGTTTTGTTCTGCTCGAGTCTACCCCTCAACTGAAATAAAAATGTTTTTGGCATTAGTCCAAACCAAAATCTAAAAGTACACCATAGACATATGTATCACGATGGTATTTTCTAAAGTCTGCAATATCTAACAAATCTCCTTTTTTCTATCTTTTTTCTTTCTTTTCCTTCCTTTCTTTTCCCCTTTTTGTTTTTCTTTTTTTTTTCAGTTGGGTGGAGGGGACTCCGAAATGAAGGAGGTCTTGATGAATAGAGGACCCAAGCAGCCCTGGATCCTCTTCTCAACTAAGTGGTACAGCATCGTTGTAGCCGGTAAAATGTGTTCCATGTTAAATATAAAGATTATTTCTGTCGAACGCACCTTTTCATTACTATTGACGAGATACATACATGTCCCGACTGCCACTAGGCGATATTAATCACGCGAGGTAAATCTGCGCACCGTAAAGATTTTAAACTTTCGGATGATGATGGGTTGCTTTTTGTAATGATAAACCTGGGTTACAGTTCGTGGTGACTAGGAGAAGATGATGACAGAGGAAAAATATCAGAGATGATAACAGTGAAGGTGTTTCCCGGTTGTCATAGTGGTGCAAAATAAGGCATGTGATGGCAACAGTGGTTAAATTGCAAACTCGTTTATTTCAACATCACCACATAAATGCACCCAACAGATTTTACTCTGGGTGACGTCAGGCGATATCCAACCACTTCGGGGTGGCTTCCTAACAAGGGGATTGAGATGTGCTATGGTGATGACGGTGCCAGGCGCACGCTAGCCACTTCCATACGGTGACGCCTACGTAGGCGGCATGAGGAGCAAGTGGGTACTCGATGATCCCGACGTCGGCATCTTGATTATATTTATTGTAGTCGTACCTACGTAACCTCCATTCTCTCTAAACTGGCTTCATCATATTTTCTATGGTTATCAAAATACACGGGTGAAAGAGAACGAACGATTGAGCACTGACTTTGTTTTTTATAGTGCGATTATTATGACACAACATCGCACGTCGGGCAGCTAATGCTGCCAGACGTGCGATGTGCCCCGGAGTGAAGAGGCTAGAGAGAGAGAGAGAGAGAGAGAGAAAATAATAATAAACTTAGATTGTACGCAAACAAACACTCTTGCGGTTTCTTCCCCCTGGCGCTCCACCGAGCCTTGGCCGAGCGCACCAAACTCAAGGTGTCGCTTCGGACTCACTGTTGCCACTGTGATCTCTGCCATTTTCCACAAATGAGCGACATTTTTTCCCCACAAGAAAATCTGGATTTCCACGTTTTTTTTTTTTTTGCACAAAAAGAAGGAATCATTATATACACAAATAAGTTCATTGCAATCATATAATTCTTCAAACTCCACACAAAATTAATGGTAAGTAGTTTAAACTTTTCCACAAATTTGTGGAAAATTCCCACAAAATGGCATCAGTGATTATAAGTTCGGCTCTCGCTTTCCCATGCCAGTCATGGATCGCCGTGTGCTCCTTCCAAATTGGCAGTGCTCTCGAAACTCACCAAGGTAATAAAGGCTTTTGAAATGCCGAGAGAGTAAAGAAAGGATGATGAATAAAACAAAAAATGAAATAAAAAAAACTCAGTATCTGGTTGGGCGAGTAACCGCAAGAGGATAGATTGGAGAAGGAGGCGGCGCTGAAGGAGGGGGAACAGGAAAGGAAGTAGGAGGAGAAGGAGGAGTAGGAGGAGGAAGGAGGTGAGGGTGAAGGGAACGAATGGGGTGGGGAGCGAAGGTGCTCTCTGATCTCACTTGACCTTCCTCCCGTCTCCCGCCTGAAGACTTGCTTTCTTTAGTCTTTGCCCGAGGGTTTTGACTTCCCTGTTTGAGATCCTTCTTGAGCTCCACCGTTATCTTCCCTTTCACCATTTTTCTTTTCAATTTTTTCATTTTAATGTCCTCGTACTTCTTTCTCCAAATTTGTACGTCATGAGAAAAATGGGGAACGTTTTGGTCCGAGTTTTTAGACACCGAGTCTTATTGATGAAGTGTCTGAGAAGTATGATGGGGGTTACTAGGCTTGATAGAGTGAGAAATGAGGAGGTGAGGAGGAGAACAGGGGTGGAAAGGGAGCTGGGAGATAGGGTTGATGAAAGAGTATTACGATGGTTTGGACACATGGAAAGAATGAGTGAAGAAAGACTAGTAAAGGAGGTATGGAAGGCAGATGTGGAGGGGGTGAACATGAGGGGACGTCCTAGGATGAGATGGATGGATGGGGTGAAGGGGGCTTTGGGGAAGGGGGGAATGTCTGTTGAGGAAGGACGGGAGAGGACAGAAGACAGGGGTGAATGGAGAATGGTTGTATATGGAAAATGTTGTGATGCATGAGGTGGAATGGAAGGGGGAATGGGGGGTGAGGTAGTGTGTGTGAGCAAAAATTCTGACGCAGCCCGAAGGGATTTCTCCCCATCCTCTCCTTTATATGGGGGGACGGCGAGGGGGGGTCGCTGATTTAATGAAGCGGCCTTGCTGTGGATGTGCTGTGTCCTGCGACACTGCTTCTGACCCAGGGCAGTGGACAGGGTGCAGGGATGACCCGTCATCTAGGAGGTGCTAAGATGGGAGGGAGGGTGGAGGGGTGTGAAGTGTTTTCGGGGATGGAATGGGTGGGAATGATTTTATGCCTTGTCCTTTTTGGCTACCTCCCTGGTAAGGGGGAAAGAGCCTTGGTATATGTATGTATGTATGAGTCTTATTGGACACAGTTTATGTGGTTGGGTGGCGTTTCTTCGGCGGTCGCACTTTGATTCTAGAAGTCGATCGGAATTTAATGGAGCTCCCCAATACTTGCACACACGCTTTTGAAGAGGACCGAAAAATAATATTCGTAACAAATACATTTACAGGTATAGAAATTAAACACACAAACACACACACACACACACACCTATCAGCACACTCTCACCACACTAGGACTACCTACCCTTGCTGACCGCTATCTTCAGTGTCTGAGGTCGTTTGCGGCCACCCTAGATAAACATCTTCGGCACCGAAACCTGCTACCTCCACAGGTACCACGACCACGGCTGCAGGTGCGGCACCATAATACCATCAAGTTGATCAGAGCACGCACCGACCGGTATAAGAAAAGCCCCATACCGACATTTGTGGACTTAATCAGCAACAAGAATTAGAATTGTTGTACTACACACCTATTCTTTAGCTCACTGTTTTTTTTCTTCTTTTTTTTAATGCTTTTAACATTTTTTCACTGTCATAGTTTTATAATGTTATAATCTTGTAGGATGTATATTTTCAGCAGTAACGCTGCTATACCCAATAAACCGATTATTATTACTAATATTACTATTATTACACGTACACACACACACGCACGCACGCATACGTGCACACGTACATACATATACATACAAAAACACACACATACGCACACACACAAACAAACAAACATACACACACACAGACACACACATATACACATGCACATAAATACACCCACACACTCAGAGGCAGACATACACGCGCGCCCGTGGGAACACAAATATTAATGAAAAATTGGGGATATGCGTGTGACAAGGCGATCAATCTGTATTCCATCACGTACATACTGGCATTTGCACAAAGGCCCACGTAAATGTGTGTATATATTATATATATATATATATATATATATATATATATATATATATATATATATATATATATATATATATATATATATATATTTATGCCTACAAGAACCCATTTGGATATCCTCTAGGTGTACTGAAGCACCGCATTAGCACCTGGGTTACAAAAAGTAACAGCAACGACGTGCAAGCTGGACAGATACTTTTAGGAAGTTAGTTCACTGCGATGACACATTATCGTAGAAATTTTTGTCGCGGCAAACACCAGACGATTTCAGTGAGCTGAAAACCGGACGTCCGACTGACAGGAACTCGATCGATGGTGGCCTTGTTCATGCCAGGGTAGAGCGTCTCGCGGCGACGACGGCGCGGCGGATATTCTTATTTACTAACTCGTCGTCGCTGCATGCTCGTGGTGGTTTCTTATAGAGGAGTGTCTGTTATGTCAAAGCGTGCCACTTCTATTAGTTGTTGATATCGCCATCACCAAGATGCTCCCGTTGATGATGTTATCACCTCCGTTGCCGTTCGTTGCTGACGGGCTCCTAGACTCTGATCTCCAATGTCGTTTAATTTCAGTCATAATAAACTCATTTCCTCATTTTGTTGTTCTGAACTGTAATAAACGCGAACAAAAATTCGGATCTGCTAGGATTCTGTTTCCATTGACGAAAGGTTAGTCTCGAGAATATAAATTTAGGTTACATAAGTACTTGTCGTCCAAGAAATTCTTCTGTATGAGAATAGTTCTTGTCAACAAAAGACATGGCTAAGGCGGTGAGGCGACAAGCATGAAGAATTGGACCATCTCCATCAGTACTCAATACAAAAGTATTTATTATCGGAAAATTTCAAAACACTTGACTCAGAGTAACATAACCCTGAGGACGAACCCCTGACAGGGTTCGAAACGTCGGTAATAAATTCTGTTACTCTGAGTCCAGTGTTTTTGAAATTTTCAGTTAACATGGCTCCTGGACTCCAGCTCTTTACGAACTTAAAAGTATTTATATACAGTTCAGAAATGCTGGTAGATAACAATATATACAGTACAGCTGACACTAAAGAAGCCTTGAAACATATCTTTATTTGGTGTTTTATTTGAACATGGCAATGATAGCATAGATAATGAAACCTTCCATGTTTGTCTTTTTTTTTTGTCTTTTTTATTTTGTTGATAATTCCATCGCAATAAAGGCGCGCTTTATGGATTTTACCTGAGTAAAACGAGGTGATTTTATTCAGCTTGGGGTAAGACCTCACGTTGAAGGTGTTAAGAAGATTTCAAATAACATTTTAGGGATGGGGGATGACTTCATGCTGAAGGAGATAACTAAACGGACCGCAGAGTTCTTTACAAGACAGGTGGACATTTCTTACAACGGCAGTTGACTGAAACAACGCTTACGACATCCAGAAAAAATATATAAACAAATAGTAAAATAAATAAACAAACAAATAGATAAAACAGGGAGAGGGGATGATAAATGCCTCATTATTTTTTCATATCGAATTAGGTACTCTACGCCTGACGGGGATTTTTTTCGGCTGAATGAAATTGACTAGCGACGAATAGAACAAATTTGTAAATTATGAAATGTAATGAAAATATTAACTGAAACAAAGTTAACCCTTTCGCTGTGTGTAGGTATTTCCTCTATTTAATAAAATCACCTGGCGACATACGTGAATAGCAGCGAAAGGGTTGGACACGGGCAGATATTACCCCTGTCACTGAATAAAATCGTCTGTTAAGGACAAGAAAAGAAGACTAAAACCAGAATTTCAGGATTATAAGAAATAATAATAATAAACCTAATTCCAGAATCATGAGCTTATTACCATTTCCCCTTTGATGAATCCAGCCAAGCCAGGGTTAAAGTCGAATACTTTCCGCACGACCACAGCGCACTTCAAATAGGTTGAGAGAGAGAGGAAAAAAAATAAAATTAATCATCTAAAGTGGTAGAACCTCCCCATCTGAACGATATCGCGATAGGTTACGACTTCTGTCTAGTTGGGGTCCATATCAATTCTGAGTAAAATTGTCCGAATTTACAGAATCTCAGCGACGTTTACCTCATCTAGACGCTGCATTACCGGTATCTTTGATGCTTCTCGGCATGGCATGCTTCCCCCAAGTTACAGTTTCAGAAAAAGGGGCATGATTTAACACTAGTCTATGACGAGGATGAAATCTTATTCGTTTTGTTCAGCCATCGTATGACCAAGGAATGGAACAAAATTTCCGCAGCAGAATGTAACAAAACTCAAAGTTTTTATTTTCACCGAAAGATTCTTAAAAGCTTGGCTGTGTCCCCTCACATCCTCCTCTTCATCCTGCTTTGGTACGAAGTCAGAGGAAATGTTTTTTTGCACTCTCTCCGGCTGCTGCCATGCATGATATAATCACGTGAGAACCGCTATTTAGGTAACGGCTACTCGTCTATAGAAAGAAAGAAAGAAGACGCTAGCATTTCTCAAAAGGTGTGAACACAGACGTACTTGTCGTTAGAGAGAGAGAGAGAGAGAGAGAGAGAGAGAGAGAGAGAGAGAGAGAGAGAGAGAGAGAGAGAGAGAGAGAGAGAGAGAGAGAGAGAGAGAGAGAGAGAGAGAGAGAGAGAGAGAGAGAGAGAGAGAGAGAGAGAGAGAGAGAGAGAGGAGAGAGAGGAGAGTTGAGTTAATTAGTGTCCTGCCTGGTTAGTGTTTACAGAAATAGTGACGGATATGTCTGACATGCATAATGTGTTTCTGCATTAAGCTCTGCGAAGGGAATATTGCATCCCGTCATACGACGCGTCGCCGACAGAAAAAGTCTGTGTAACGTTTTTTTTTTTTTTTTTTTCCAGGTAGGATTTGTATCGGAAAAGGGGGATCCAGTGATCAGATTTTTTTTTTTTTAATCTCTCGCAACATGCTTTCTCCCTCTCCTGAGTTCTGGTCATTTCCAGAATTATCGCTTCCGTTTAGCCGATTCGTACTAAACGGCAACTTCCTATCTTATTTTGGATACCATAAACCTACTTGACTCAATTCCGTACCACTCTTTCGGAAACAAAGGAAATAATTTCATCTACATACGCCTCAACCAGTCGCCAACTGTTGATATGATTTCACTGATGTACAAAGAATATCACGCGAAATATACCCCCACTTCCCCATCCCTCCTTAGTGTCTGAAAGCGAAAATAGCAACGCGTGTATACCAGCTTCGATTCAGTTGTCATTCTTTATTATGGCCTCTATAATAATTTACAATGCAAATGGAAGCAAAAACATTATCAATCGAGTAGATAATCCCATAACACATATTACATGCATACTGTATAAATATATATATGCATATGTTTACTATAAACCCACTATCGGAGAAATAATAACGGAAGTACAGGGAAACTGTATATTTCGACTACTATCTGTAGTCCTCTTCTGCTGAAAAGGACTACAGATAGTAGTCGAAATATACAGTTTCTCTTTATTTCCGTTATTATTTCTCCGATAGTGGGTTTATAGTGAACATTTACAAATGTGTTATAACATACCAATTTCCAATATATGCATATGAATACGCACACATACACACACTAATTTGAAGCTAGGTATAATAGAGAGACAGTACCCCACGAGCATTGCTATTTTCCCTATATACTCATCGTTGCTTCACTTACACGCAGGCGCCAGTCACCACGTGGGTCTCTCCGAGCAATCTCCCATGCAGACACCCTACCCATTCTAAACAATGTTCGACAGGTTCGACTAACTTGTCGAGGCCATGAATTATGTTCCCTCGATCGAAGGTTATGGAGACAGGAACCCTGTGAGTAAGATCAACGTCAAGGAAACGTGCCACGTGCCCATATAGTTGACGTTACTACAATTAGGATGATGATGATATGGTTTAACGTCACACACTCCCCCCCCCCATCGGGAGGCAAGGACTGTGACCCTCACAAATGGCTTTGTAGCGTGAAATTTAATAAACCATGCCCTTGGTTCAACTTCGCCGGTGGCAGGATTCGAACCGCCCTCACCTCGACTTTCGCCACAAGTAACGACGCACTAACCCGCCCAAGACTACAATTAGGGGAATACAAAAACACACAAACACAATGGAAGAGGTCACGTATTGCCAGGCTGTATTCGACGAAATCGGGTGAAACTACCTGGCTGCGGCAACTACAGTTGTCGCAGCTGTTTATTTTACTGCTACTGGAGCTATGATCCTCTTTGATGAAGAGAGTATTTGGAAATATATTATTGTTTTTATGATTAGTGCTTTAGCCAATATACACGCGGCTTCTGAAAATGTGAGACGACGAAGATTTTGCTCTGTCGATGATATTTGTGTTGTCTACTAAATGTTTTCATGTGACACTAATCTTTACTGTTTATCCTCTAAGCCAGCTCCCATTCAGCCACCCTTACCATTCCAAACAACTCTTGGCAGGATCGATCGATTTGCCTAAGCGTATCTTTCGTCTCTTCCATCGACTGATGTGTCTTGTGATGTTCATATATAATGCTGGTAACAGGTTTTAACTGAGTCCTACTGATCAGTGATACCCCTTAATTCTCCGAAGGAAATTGGTATCAAAGTTGTCGAAACGGACTCTTCGTGTCATCATGTCTCACACCCATACAGGTAGAAAGAAGCACAGTTGACTAAAAGATTCGGATGTTTGTCTTCCAGCATAAATATCGACAGCGCTTTATATATCGGTCGAGCATCGAGCAAATTCATAACATTGTATTAAATAGAGGAACTTCCATCATTGCTATGCACTACGCTACTAAGGTTTGTAAAGGTTTACAAGATTTCAGTAACGCTTGCACATGTGCTGACATACGGAAGACATATTACGATACAATGATACTGGATACAATTGATGGGTAAACGACTAACTGACTAAGTAAAGATGAAGTAAATAGGGTAGTGAATAACAAAATAAAAATAATTCCAGTGATAGATGCATGATAGATAGAGGTTGCACAATATATCACTACGCAACTGAATCTTAAAAGTATGATCTGTTATAGGTACTTGTTTCCATGAAAAAACTATATATAACTTTTATCTACAAAATACAATTCATTACTCAAGTGATTCGTCTGCTTCCTGAATATATCTGCACGCCCACATACCTTGATTCACGCCCTTTTCATCCTTCTTTTGGTTTAAATCCGACCCTCCCTTTACTCAACTGAATTGCCAATTTGGAAGGCGAGGTGGAGCGCAGCATTTTGCATTAAGGAAACACTATATAACTTGAAATAAGAACAGCTTCTTTCATTTTCTTTCCTGAAATGTATGCATGGATGAAGAAATGGCTGCATTTTCCCGATTTGTGATACTGTTATTGTTACAATAAACATTTCATCGTTGTTCGATATTTGATATCAAACTAAAAGGCAAATAGATGTAAGAATCTTTGTTGTTAGTACTTGTAGCATTAAATATGAGTGGCACCTTAGCATACTGAAATTTTTGTTGAGGACAACTGTAAAGAGGCACAATAGCCGTCTTCTGCCATATTGACGCATGATTTTAACAGGAGCAATTCCTTCTGAGTTTTAAAAGCGAATGCAAGTTGTCTTCCAAAGAATAAGGCAAGTATTTTTTTCCTATCTTATTCTCTTGAATAACGGTCGCAAGGCTGATATTTTTTGTGTCTGTGTGTGACGTAAAGTCGTCTGTTTCTAATTCAAAGTCGTCTTTTAATGTGCAATTCTTTCTTGGATAACAGTCGCAAGGCTGATATTTTTGTGTCTGTGTGTGACGTCAAGTCGTCTGTTTCTGGTTCAAAGTCGTCTTATAGTGACGTGCATTTTTTTTCCTTTTTTTTTTTTTAAAGTGGCGACTCAAACAGTCTTAAAGGAGTTTCTGCTTCGCCAAGAAAAGGGACTTGGTGTGGCGAACTCGCAACGGGGGGGTAATGAGGAACACCAGGGGTCTAATTGCTCCCCCAACACTAAAATGCTTTACCCTGTTGGTACTGAGGCACTTTTCCTTTCCCTCGTGATTCTTCTTTCGTGGATATCAGTGACAAGTCTTTATACATTAAGAATGAAGGTTTCACTTGCTGGAAGTTATTATAGCTTCTAATAGAACATAGGAATACTTAAGATATATCAAATTATGAACACACATAAACACACCCACACATCATCAGTCACACACACACGCACACACACACACGCACACACACACACACACACACACACACACACACACACACGTCCAAGTTCGAGCCCTGCTTAGGGCAACATCACTGCACTACAAGCCGATACTCCAAGTCTAATGGTCTAGTTGTGTATGTGTGTGTGTGTGTGTGTGTGTGTGTGTGTGTGTGTGTGTGTGTGTGTGTGTGTGTGTGTGTGTGTGTGTGTGTGTATGTGTGTGTGTGTGTGTGTGTGTGTGTGTGTGTGTGTGTGTGTGTGTGTGTGTGTGTGTGTGTGTGTGTGTGTGTGTGTGTGTGTGTGTGTGATTTACCTTGGTCTTTGGATCACGTGTTGGACTCGTGATCGACAGCTCTTTCCCTCCCGGAAGAGAGCTCAGAGCTCGTATGAACGATCTATGGGTAATGCTTTGACCTTACACGCACACACACACCCAACTCCCCGCCCACGAGAGTTGGAGTAACGACTCGAAGCACAGTGATACTGAAATCATTTTCAGCCCTAGCAGGATTCGTACCCGGACCGCTGTAGTAACAGTCTGGGACTCTACCAACCGCGCCACCGAGTCGTGTGTGTGCGTGTGTGTGTGCGCGCGCGTGCATTCGTGTCTGTATAAAGTTAGAACATTACCCATAGTTCTGGCCATACATGATCTCTGAACTTTCACCCGAGAGGGTAATAGCTGTCGATCACAAGTCCAACACGTGGTCTAAGATCGTCGAGATGAATCCCTCATACACAAAACGATCATACGTCGGTCAAAGCCTTCTGCCGTTCCGATGTAACTAAAACGCATGTAAAACCTCTCTCAGCTCATGTTGTACTCCACAGCCTTCTCTCACTTTTCCTCCTACCCCTAGTCCTACTCCTCTCTTCCTTCTCCACTCCACTTTTCCTTCTCCTCCTCCTCCTCCTCCTCCTCCTACTTCTCCACCCACCTTTGACTCTTCGAGTCGAGGGCTGAGAGTGAGCCAATTACAGCTGGAGGAGAGAGTCTGCCCAGGTGTGGGGTGCATTGGACGAGAGCGAAAATGTCGACAAAATGGAGAGCGAGCGAGATGCGTCACCCAGAGACGACACGCGACACAGGCAAAGGAAAGAAGATCACGCTTTCTACTTGGATGAATGTAACCACTTAGATGAAAGAGTAAGGGATGCATTAATAATCTGGTTATTCATAAAGTCCAGTTAAGATGTAACGCGGACAGCCACTTGCGATGGTAAGAGGGCTTTACAAATGGTAATTTTGGTAGACCACGGGTGACATTCAACACTGATGAAGCTGAAAGAGGAGGGAAGATCCAGTATTAAATGGATAAATGGAGGGAAATGGCATATTTGTTTAGAAGGGAACATCCACAGTTCACCTCCTCTTAGCAGTGTTATCACAAGAGACCAGCATAAACAACTGCAATAAAAATTATAATGGCAGTCATCATGACCATGACAGAAACGGTGATACTTGTGAGTAGAGAAAACCTATTGATCTCAACCTAGTCAACAACGACAGTTTCCCCTTTTTCAGTGACACACAACTTTCTTCTTTTGATAATCTAAGCATAGTCAAGCTCATCAATTCAATTATAAAATTCGTAGTTCTTATTCTTTTGGGAACTTCAGTGAAAGTAGATGTTTTGTACAACTTTACATAGAGTGATTTCCATTCCCATTTTTTTTTTCTTTAAATAAGGTGAAATCTACAACTTTATCTTATCTATCGGACATCTTCTTACTGACATGCTCCATATATAAGTATTTATGTATGGATAGATGGATGGATATATCTATTTATGTATATAAGTAGGTTTAAATGTATGTATTTTATGTATGTATGTATTTATGTATGTATGTATGTATATATACATGTATGTGTATGTATGTATGTATTTATGTATGTATGTATGTATGTATGTATATATACATGTATGTATGCATGTATATATATATATATATATATATATATATGTGTGTGTGTGTGTGTGTGTGTGTGTGTGTGTGTGTGTGTGTGTGTGTGTGTGTGTGTGTGTGTGTGTGTGTGTGTGTGTGTGTGTGTGTGTGTGTGTGTGTGTGTGTATGTACGCAACTACCTTTCCTTCCCTATCCTCCTTCACATCTAGCAACTCCATAAAATACTCTGCCCATCTTCCTCTTACAGCCTTCTCTTCTATTTTCATATTAACCTTTTACCTTTTTCTTCTCTACTTGATTCACCTCCCCCTCGTTTCTTAATTTCTTTCCAAAACATATTTCATTATTTTTAAAATTTTCTGTCATACTCTTACCCCATTTCACATCTGCTCTCTTGTTTGCCTAATTTATCTTATGCTTTACTTCTCTTCTCTTTTCTTTGTACCTCTCATATGATTCCCTTGTCGTATTTTGTAACCAATCTGTGAAAGCCCGCTTCTTTTCTTCTACACCCTTCTTTGCTTCCTCATCCCACCACTCACCACCCTTATTTGTATTTCCTCCCGTCCTCCTTGTTCCACACACCATCTTTGTATATATATATATATATATATATATATATATATATATATATATATATATATATATATATATATATATGTATGTGTGCATTGAAGATGTAATATACGAAAGCGCTCTGCTTCGTTAGTTTCTTTTTCCAAGTGGTCTACTTTGCATAAGTGAACACACGTACCCGTGTTCTTATTAGCATATGTATGTGTGTGTGTGTGCGTGCGTGCGTGCGTGCGCGTGTGTGTGTGTGTGTGTTCGCTTGTGTCAAGAAATAGGCAAACTAGGTTGTAGAACACATGTATCACATGGATTTACCAGACACACTTGGAGTTTCCCATGCTCCTTCATCGACGTGGCCGAGAGCAAACTTTAAATCTTATAGTATATTTGCTTTTGACTGTATTTTCTTTTTCTTTGCAAATTGTACCAAGCTATGAAAATGTAATTATACGAAATTTATCTACTTCTTTTGTTTATCATATGTAATGGCTGCTCAGGCAAATCTGAACACGTTTCCTTTGTATGTATGTACGGTACTGTTTTCATTAGCCTCTCATTTCCCTGATGGAACTAAGAGGTGATAAGTCAGATGTCTCGTTTAAGTCAAAGAGGTTACAGCTGACTTAAGGCACCCAGAATGCCAGGACAAGTGAAAGTCATTGATGGATGTTGAGATCGAGTTGACTTGCGGTATTGTAGTACGATGCAAATATATCTTCCATTGTTGTTGCATCCCCTGAGTGTCGGAGGTTTTCCTCAGCTGAATAAAATCGTCTAGCAGTGACCGAAATAAAAATTAAGATTAATCTCGATAATGAAGTGGTTAATCACGATAGCTTTATGAGAGTCGAAAGTTCCCTCAGGTTAATACAATCGTCTGATGACAGCCGTGATAAAGCTTAAGAATTCCTTTTGATAGCAAGGGATGTCTCTTTATAAGGGAACTGTTATGTACAGAAATATATTAACTGTTTAACAATAAAAGATATTTCCATGGTTCTCATATTTCATGGGTCACGTTCAGAACTCAATACGTCATGGCTGTGCACCGAAAAGTATCAAATAACGGCCTAAACTAACATTGTTTTGATAGTGATCTATTCAGGAATAGTGTTGTCACTTGTTTTATTTTGTCTGACACTAAGCAATGTTATTCGAATGGGGTTAAACTCTGTCATTATACTAAGGGAAACCTAACCTGAATTTGATTGTCTGGGAGTGGCTGCCTCATCGTCTTTTTTTGTGACTGATTGTCGCTTGGTGAGTCTATTGAACTGAGCAAAAAAAAACATCGATTAAAACACGTCACAATTAACCTCTTCGAAAGCACCTATTCACTTACTGCGGTCATCACGAAACAATTTAATTTTGCCAAAGGAAACCCCGTCACCATTCAAAGGCTCAAGTGTTAACGCAGTACTAAGTACTCCTCTGCTTGGCAGACTTCCCTTAGTACGACCCTCAGTGTGCAAACAGGAACATGTCACCAAAAACCCAAACGAGACCGATTGCAAGAGTGAAAATAATTCCGCTTCGTCACCACAGGCTCGCTATATAAGCCAGGCAGAACACGGTGCTAGATTAAATCCTCAACCAAAAACAAAATCTCTTTTCCAGAATTGAAACACTTTTGGTCGTCAGTGGGGTGCATTCCTGCGAAGTTGGGAGAGGAGCATTCTCATATTTGAGGGAGGACAGTAGGTGAACTGTTGAGCTACAATGGGTGAAATGTGGGTCATATAGCCAACGACCCCATGCATCGTCATTTCCTGTGTGTCATTCACACCAGTTGAAGGTAATTAGTGCATGACGAGGTCGGTCCTCAACTATCCTATTAGCTGATTTACGGTGTATGGAATGTGCTTTGTCTCTCCTCTAAGAAATATGTAAATTTTTGTATAATTTTTTGTAGATTCCGTTATATCCATATACTTGCAGTCATCCATATGGCTATTTTTGGTATCAGTACAGAAGGGATGACTTTTGCTGTAGTATGCGTTTATATCAAAAGCTTTGGATAACCTAGTTAACGAAATAATTGGAACCTCCTCAATTAATGGTTTATTTTGAAATGCAGCACTATCTGAGATCAGGTTTCAAAGCATTACCAATGACACCCCGGGTTCCTTGTTATTTCAAAAAGGTCTGTCTTTGATACGAGAGGTATCCATTAATGTGTGCTCTGTTGTTTCCTCTGTAACCTGAGACTAGCATGAATGAATTAAGGCACAAAAGAAAGAAAGAAAGAGCAGTTTGTCTGATTCTCTGGAGGCAGTTCGCTTCACACCTTCAGAAGCTGCGCTCACTGAAGCTGTCATTATCAGAAACCTGAAGCCAGTAACAAGTGATGAGAAATATGGCTTCCACAAGAGAAGATGAGTTCTTTTCTATTGATTTTTTTTAAGGTAAGTCTATGCTTACTATTCCTATTTACGTTTACTTTGTACGTAGCCCCCCACCCATACCCCAAAAAAATGCTATTTTAGGTCAAGTTAATGAAAACTTTTCCCTTAAGTCTATACAGTATACATCCAGTGTTGAATGAGGTAAACTGATCTCATGGCAATCAATAGGAACTTCGGTGAAAAAAATGATCGTGCACTTGTGATGATTGTATATGATTGTAATGTTTTAGTGATATATTCAAACCCGTCTCTATATATTGGGCTTTCTTTCGAAACAGCTGTCGTTGATCTGTTTGAGGAATTTCCATAAGTGTCCTACAAAACTGATCAGGACGAGACTTCCAAGAACATGGCAATACACGCAAAACCATAAAAATATATTAAGTAGAACAAATTATAGGTGAAATTAACTTAGTGGATGATAAAGAAAAATGTATTTCTCTGTGATACAGCCACAATGACAATGATTAGACTTAAAATTTGTTAGTAATATATTTTTTGTCTCCGTATTACTTTGTTTTTAATTTTACGTCGGGAATTTAGTAGAAGTTTTTATCACGCACGTCCTAAAGAATAAATCACAGAATAGAACCCAAGTTAATGCCAATGATTATAAGTAGCTTCTATGTTAAGAATCTAGAAAGCAGACTTTTTCTTTTTTATATCACTGCAAAGCATAGTGAACAACAAAGTCATATCTTTTTAATTTAAATGTAAAGATAATTTCTAATGAAAAGACATAAGTTCAGCCATTCAGGTACGAAAACAGAACTAGGATAATTGCGCAATTACTACTATTTTGAGCAGATTTAAAGACAACTTTATTTTGGCCGTCCAGTTTTGATCAATTTAATGAAATGGCAAGCATAGTTTGAGCTCAGAAAGAAACGCCGTTCCAATATAAAATACACTTATATCATTTCTGCTTATAGTTTACAAGTAGTCAGATTCTATCCGTCAAGATCATACGATTGTCCGACAATTAGTACGAGACAGGTGTCATAAATATTCGAACATGTAAACGTTGTCAAATATGGTGATACTCGATTATTATTCACGTCACACACACACACACACACACACACACACACTCGGTGGCGCAGTTGGTAGAGGCTCAGACTCTCAGCACGGTGGTACCAGGGATACTGGGTTCGAATCCTGCCCAGGGCTGAAATTAATTCAGTATCGCTGCGCCTCGAGTCGTTACTCCAACTCTCGTGGGCGGGGAGTTGGGGGGGTGAGTGTAAGGTCATAGCATTACCCATAGATTGGCCATACGAGCTCTGAGCTCTCTTTCGGGAGGGAAATAGCTGTCGATCATGAGTCCAACACGTGATCCAAAGACCAAGGTGAATACACGCACGCACGCAGGCATACACAAGCGTAGATGCGTAGCTTCCTTGTTGCCTCACGACCTACAGTAGACAGATGGAAACGTTGGGCTTTCCCATTTCTCGCTCCAATACAAAATCCCAATAATCCCCTCGCGCCAAAATTGGACAGGTTCGGCAAAGTAACGCTCACAAACATTGAGCACCTCTATATATGGACCGCAATATAATGTCTCTCTGTTCTACCTTTTGACTATTCATATTTTTTCTTACTATTTTTGTTGGAGAACTTCTAGAACGACGCAGTCTCCTATGCACATGCATTGCACCACAACGGTGTAATATGGTAGTCAAGACCTGACGAACACCTAGGGTCAAGCGTCGCGGTCAAGTCTATTGTCCTGAGACTCCAAATTATCGGGCTCATGATGATGAAGGCATTACGCGAAATATATCTTACCCCATCAGTTCGGGACCCCTAAAACTGGGATGAACTGATATGGCCGACGGTGACCACAACAAGACTTATGAGCTGTTCTTCATTCACGCCAACAGTAATTACATAAAACCCTGGGTTGTCGCCGGGGCACATGGACCAATGTTGACGATGGTCTTTTTACATGTTATCTCACACTAAAAAAAATTGACACTGCATCCTCACAACTCTTTCCGTAGGTACTAACCCCAGACACCACCTGTGTAATCTGCTGTTCTAAGGCCACAAACTGATGCAGCCACTGCTATATTTACTGACAGACCTAAAAAATTGAGTCAACACCTATCTTTATCAACATCACTATGAAGCACAGACGTATACAACAAACCACCGTGCTACGCCCAACCTCTATTATGTACTTACCTATCGCCGAGTTTAATCCCAGTTTAACGCCCACATTCATTTCAACGTAAACGCGTTGCTCAAAAAAATAAGAGAAAGAGTGCGGGGTGATCTAATAGAGGTGTTCAAGTGGATCAAAGGTTTTAACAAGGCTGATCATATTAATACAACAGGGCAGGACTCGCAGTAATGGTTATAAACTGGACAAATTCAGATTTAAAAAGGAAATATGCAAGAATTGGTTTACTAATAGGGTGGTCGACGAATGGAATAAACTTAGTAACCATGAAGTAAGCGCTGAAACTATCAGTTGTTTTAAGAAACGACTAGACAACTTTATGGATGGAGATAACAGGTGGTGATGGATACGGAGCTGCCTAGTGTAGGCCTTATGGTCTCTTGCAGTCTCCTTCATTCTTATGTTCTTATGTTCTTAAATATGATTCGGCCACTTATGAAAAACTCACCAAAAATCCCCTTAAGAACACAGTACAAGAAATTTGTAAACTTTAAGTCCTCCGCTCATCCACGTAGGGATGGCAAGCAATCGGCCCGCGTTCTCAGACCGCATGCAAGTCACCATTCGGGAATTCGAAGTATCGCGCTCGAAGTAAAAGAACATAGTTCTCTGCGACACAACAAAGTCAGTCCGTCCTGAATGGCATTTCCAGGCAATATGTTACTCTACAATAATATCGAACATCACTACACACAATTGTTTTAAATCTCAACATTTTTATAGAACCACAAAGGTACCGTTTATACAACAATACCGTACATTACTTGTCACAGTAGACATCAGGTGCACTCAGCACCTAACACTTTTTGCGCAACGCTGCTAAACGTCATTGTCATGCACCACCAAACATGTTGCAATTCAATTGCCAGACAACCCGCACAATTTTTTTTTCGCGTTATAAACTAGTTCCGCTCTCTCCTTCCTATAACACCCAACTGCAGCAGCGGATCGCAACCTCCCCTCCTATTCTGATGCAACAACACAATACTTGCAACTGTACTCTTGCAAATCCACATGACATACGTGCAAGTATGTGACACCAGAGATACCTTAGATCAATTCTTACACGACCGTTTTTACGACATCGTGCCTGTGAATCTTTCTACACTTGCCAGAACGTGGCACCATCGTACCCCCAATCACCAGAAGATATTTTCCGACATCCCCTGAGAGCACCAGACCTCACCACCACAAAACCAGAATGCAACACCGCGACACCCGTGGCATCACCATGGATTAATAACCCACACCTGCCAAACCTGGATTCAATAAAGTTGGGGTCCTCCAGGTTGTAAAACAAACAACCCCATTTTCTCCCTCCCTCTCTCTCTCTCTCTCTCTCTATCTCTTTGTCTCTCGCTCTGATATTTCTAATATACCTGAATACACAAACACACACACACACACACACACATATATATATATATATATATATATATGTATGTATGTATGTATTCCTTATTTTTAGACGGATTCCTTATTATTAGTTTACGGCCTGTCATTCCATTGAGGGCGCCCGAGTGAACACGGTATGTACTGTATTGCATCAAATCCTTTATGCAGGCTAGTCTTCGACAAGTGTTTTGTATCATTATGAGATTTGGAAATAAACTCTCCTACTGGGATTCGAACCCTCGCCTGAGCGGTTTGCTTATTGTAAGACGAAGGCCGTATCATCGTGTCACGACGACCCTTCAAAATGGAACGACTTAGTTCACGGCCTGTCGTTCCAGGAAAGGCTCCTGCGGGAACACGGTATGTGCTGTATTGCTTCAAATCCTTTATGCAGGCCAGTCTTCCGACAAGTGTTTTCTGTCATTATGACATTTGGAAATGAACTGCATAAAGGATTTAATGCAATAAAGTACATATCATGTTCACGCGGGTAGCTTCGGTGGAACTAAGTCGTTCCATTTTGAAGGGTCGTCGTGGCACGATGGTGCGGCCTTCGCCTTACAATAAGCAAACCGCTCAGTCGAAGGTTCAGATCCTAGGAGAGTTTATTCCCAAATGTCATAATGACATAAAACACTTGTCGGTAGATTAGCCTGCATAAAGGATTTGATGCAATGCAGTATATACCGTGTTCACGGTGGCGCACATCGGCGGAACGACAGGCCGTGAACTTAGTATTTCTATTTTGAAGGGTCGTCGTGACACGATGGTACGGCCTTCGTCGTATGATAAGCAAGCCGCTCAGCCGAATGTTCGAATTCCAGTAGGAGAGTTTATTTCCAAATATCATAATGAAACAAAACACACACACACACACACACACACACACACACACACACACACACACTCGGTGGCAAGGCACACACACACACACACATATATATATATATATATATATATATATATATATATGCAACCAATCACATCACCGTGATACAAACATGCAAAATAACCACAGGAGAAAGGAAACTTGTAGACAGTAAGTACTTTCGTATATTACATCTTCAGACTCTGTATCTATGTAATTTAGTCTGAAGATGTAATATACGAAAGTACTTACTGTCTACAAGACTATGGTCCTTTCATATGTTATCTCACACTCAAAATTGTTGACACTGCACCCACACAACTCTTTCCATAGGTAATAACCCCAAACACCACTTGTGTAATCTGCTGTTCTAAGGCCACTCGTCATTATTCGTCACAGTAGAGATCCGATGTACTCAACACAAAACACTTTTTGCGCAACGCTGCTAAACGTCATTGTCATGCACCACCAAACATGTTGCAATTCAATTGACAGACAACCCGCACAATTTTTTTTTTTTTTTTCCGTTATAAACTAGTTCCCCTCTCTCCTTCCTATAACATCCAACTGCAGCAGCGGATCGCAACCTCCCCTCCTGTTCTGATGCAACAACACAATACCTTGCAACAGTAATCTTGTAAGACCACATGACATACGTCGTTCTGAAAGACTGAGAGGCTGATTGGCGCCGAACCCAGGAGTGATCCCTCCAAGTACCCTTTCCGTAACCTGTGATTTCTCCCCGTGTTCCGAAATTCCTACGAAGGACCTCCCCCAGTTCAGTTAGAACACGGTGACTTCTCCCCGAGTTTTTCATTCCACTTAAAATATACTCACTTTTCCTTTTTCTTCACTTAAACTGAGGATGCAGAAAGATCTGCGAAATGTTTTGATATTTACTTTGTTCTGCTTGTATTTTGTTTTTCTGTGCTGTATTTTTTTAAAATTAATTTCTTATATTTTGTTTGCTGTGTGCTGTATGTTTGTGTTTATTATGTTTTTGTCTTTCCTATGAGTTTTGGAAATTTGATTTACTCCCCTTCCCCCTACCAGAAATCTACTTGAGAGCTCACGGAAAAAGTTAATTAATAATTCTTTTGGTGTCGTTTTCAACAGAATATGCCTTAGAGAGAATCTCCTGCCACGATTCACCAATATATATATATATATATATATATATATATCTATATATATATGTATATGTATGTATATATATATATATATGCATACATTTATATAAAGACATATATGTATGCATACATATATATAAAGACATATATACATTCATACATTTATATAGTGACAACATGGCTACATGTTTCTTTAGATGGTCAGTAGGTCGCCTTCTCTCTTCTTTGTTCCAGTCTCTCTTTATATGACAATTTTGAAAGTGCTGGGGCCATTGTTGTGGTTGCTTTCTGGATTCTTTCAATTTTCTTTATATTCTTTTTGGTACTGCTTGACCATAATATCGCAGCATACTTCAGTGTGTGTGTGTGTGTGTGTGTGTGTGTGTGTGTGTGTGTGTGTGTGTGTGTGTGTGAGGGAGAGAGAGAGAGAGTGTGTTTGTGTGCGTGTGTACGCGCGCGTGTGTGAATTCTTTATGAAGTTGATTCCAAAGTTGTCACGCGAGATCGTGTGGTGAGAATATGCATGTAACACTTCTCGCCGAGTAGCTTTCTTTCTCTATCCGTCACGTACTGTTTCTGTGTCAATCAATGACGTCTTAACCCTTTCTCTTTCGCTTGTTTCGTATCAGCCAATACCGAACCCCTTTCCCTCCTATCCCTCTATTTTTTTTTTTTTTTTTTTTTTTTTTTTATTCCACCCTATCCCGTCCCATATCGTCCCGTCCCGTCCCGTCCTGGCCCGTCCCGTCCCGTCCCGTCCCTTGTCACTGACCCCACACGTACCTCTTCTTCCTGTGTCATCGCCATCTCCAGTTCGTGTTCGTCGAGTTTGGTCAGAAGTTTGTCCTGGGGAGGAGAGAAGAAAAGAAACAGGCTGTTACTTTTTGCTTTATCATAAACATTGTTCAGACATGCTGTATACTGTATTTATGTAGACACTCATATACATACTGCATTTTGTACTGACAAATAGCATAATAAAGAGGGCTATGCTGTATATACTGTACTTAGGCAGACATTCGTACAAATATTTTGAATTTGTAGACAAATAGAATAATATAGAGGAAAAGACGGTTTTGTCTAATATATATATATATATATATATATATATATATATATATATATATATATATACATACATTTATGTTTATATATATAATTTATGACAACACAATCAACCCGTTGCATCAAGACATTTTCACACCCACGTGACCCAAACGACCTCAAGCTTGTTGCGCCACTGAATACCTCTCTTACTGTGCTGACTTAACTCATCTGAATATGTTTGTACAGTATTAAATAGGAGAAAGTTCGTTTTACTGCAACATTTGCTTCAGCATTATTTCATGGATCTCAGTATTATTTTGATTAGTCTACCCTCTGATTAAAAAGTACATCAGAGGACTAAAGAAATTGACCAATAACTGTGTCGACACTGAATTAGTCTTAATTTTTAACAAGACATTTTCAAATGAGAATTCAGTGCCCAAATATACTGATACACACACACACACACACACACACACATTATATATATATATTATATATATATATATATATGTGTGTGTGTGTGTGTGTGCGTGTGCGTGTGTATGTGTTTGTGTGTGTATACGGATATTTATAGAAAATTACATCTGAACATGTGATTTAAGCCATTGTATCAGCAGCTGACTGATCTGAACTATAGTAAACATCATTTAAACATCTTTATATGTGTTGTTATTTTCTAATAACATTCTCAAATTGATTTTGTACGGAACAATTACTTCCCATATGAAAATTACTTTAGGTTATTTTGCACAAGAAAGAATTAGTCGTACTTATGATATCGACACGAGTTTCCGGGATGATGCATCAAATTACGTTGAATCTATTTTATCTTCTCATAGCTCATGTTAGACCACGATGTAATAGCAAAATAGAAACTCATTATTTCGTCGGTGAATACTTAATCTCTAAACTCCGATGCGTCAGGACAGACTAATATACGTAGATTTAAAAATAACCAGCGTCATTTGTCAATTTCTTCTATTCCACGATAATCTTATCACCAATCTATCGGATTTTATGTTTTGTATTATTTGGTATTTAGATCTTTTGTTGGTACTCGATATTTGTTTATGTTGTAAATATATTAAGTGCAAGGGTATATGCTACGTATGATGTGTAGTTACATATATGAGTTTGGAATCTCCAAATCCTTAATGACTCTGGGACATGAAACGTACGTTTAGCGTGGTCCTCATTCTTTCACCTCCTCTTCCATCTCCTTTACCTTCTCTTCCTCCTCTTCTTCAACTTCCTCCTCGTGTTTCTCCTTCTTCTCCACTTTCCCTCCTTTTGTACCTCGAGTTTTCTCCTTCTCTCCATTTCCCTGCTCATCTTAATCCTCAATATCGTCTTTCTCCTCGTCCTTTCCTCCTATTTCTGAATTACTTTCACTCACTCCCCTTCTCCACGTCTCTTCCTCTTCTTCGTCTTTTTCCTATATCTGCGTTACCTGCTGCCTCTCAACTGCTTCTCAACTTTCTTTTTCTCTTCCTCATCACACCTTCCCCCTTCCTCCTTCTCTTCCTCCTCCTCGCCCTTTTCCTATTTTCCCTCTTCCATTTCATCTTCCTCCTACTCCTTCTCCTCTTTCATTTCCTCCCCTTTCTCTTCCTATTCCCCTTTCTTCTCCTCCTCCTTCGCCGAGTTCTCAGCATCAGATGTTACTTTAAGTACGGAACCCAACCCGACTGAGTCGCGAGGGAGATGGGAGCAATTTCAATTAGAACTTGGTCTTCAGTTACGTTGTCTCTCTATTACACTGAGGTCGTGGCAGTGTCCCACTATCTTCTCCACTTGCTTCCTCCGACCAACCGATGCCGTTCTTTTTCCTTTCTCCTCTTAGAGTGGGTTTACACGGTCCAAGAACGCGGTTCGACAGACACGTGTTTCAAGTGATGTGTGAACGTGTGAACGGGGTATTTGGGTTTTAACCAACAGTGTTCGACAACCAAATACCCCGTTTACACGTTCACACATCACTTTAAACAAGTGTTTGTCGAACCGCGTTTGACGAACCATGTAAACCCCTTCTTATTGTTATACTTCAACCCAGTGGTTTCCCATTGCCTCTTGCCTTTCCTCACCAGTAATCCTCTCCCCCCTCTTCTTTTACTCTTTAGCAACTCTTCTAACGCTATTCTTCTTCCTCCTTCTCCACCGTCCTGTTCTCCCTCCTTCCGCTAAACCTAATTCCTTTCCCTTTACTTTTCTTCAAACTTCCCTTTTGTCCCTTCCCGTTTACATACATGCATACATACATACACATACATATATATATATATATATATATGTGTGTATATATGTATATATATGTATACATATGCATACACGAACACACACACACGAACAAACACACACACACGAACGAACAAACACACACACACACACACACACACACGCAAACGCACACACACACCACATACACACACACACATATACATACACACAAACTCGCACACACATACACACATAAACACGCATATACACGGGCGAGCGTACACACACACAAACTCGCACACACATACACACATAAACACGCATATACACGGGCGAGCGTACACACACATACACACACACACACACACACACAGGCCCGTTCGCACACAAACACAAACGCACAAAAGCACACACACGCGCACGTGTGTGTGTGTGTGTGTGTGTGTGTGTGTGTGTGCGTGTGGTGTATGTGGTGTGTGTGTGTGTGTGTGTGTGTGTATGTGTGTGTGTGTGTTTGTGCGCGCGTGTGCACGCTCAGTGAAATGAACAAGGTCTCCTTTACTCAGTTCCATGTACTCGTATGTGGCCATTCCTTAGCATACGAGACAGGGAGACGGAACAAGATAATAGGGGCCGCTTGTGTAGCTGTGGACACGTACAGACAACATGTGATGCAGGATTTGTCGTAGACGGAACACACCAGAGGCAAGTACATGTTTATAAGTCTAAAGAATCTGTTTCCTCATGTGTTTTCGCCAGAAATTGCTTGTAATACATTACTCGAAATTTTGTCCATTTACACTTGTGTGATATTGGCAATATGTTATGATTTGGAAATCGGAAGATATATGTGCTATTGATGTATATGTTGTTACGACCGATATTCAAGCCTCGGGAACAAATGAGTTGTTTGAGGAGGGGCTGATGCACGATTAGTTCTAGTAGGGGAGTCTTCTGGTAGTCGGGAACACGTATGGGATTTGTTGATGTTTCGTAGTCGAGAAATAACAGAGAGAGAGAGGGGGAGTGTGTAGAGTCATACTTAGCTTTAGTCTAGCAATACTCTGGAGATATTAAAAAAAAACAAAAAACTAGAAGGCTTTGCACTTCGCATGGAGATTGCCAAATTTACGGGCTCGGTATACGAGATCCAAAGGACTTGTTTAGTTTAGTTGCCGTAATCGCCGAACGTAGAAAAATTCTACGTAGATTCAGATGAGCCGTGGGCGTCTGCTTCTTGTCTTACTGCTCTCAGTTTTCTCTGCTTCGATCTCCGCTCTGGTTCTTTCTCTCTGATTCTCTCTCTGTGTAGTCGCTCTCTGCTTGGCCTTTTATAGCCCGGGAATGGGTGATTACGTTTCCGGGATGTCGAAACGTATCTAAAGTAGGTAGTTTAGCCACCTCCAACCAATGGGGAAGAAGAACATGCTTTCGCGCCAAATTATGTAACGTTTTTCTGAGCTTGGCGTCATCTGACAGAACGTATTAGAAGCACGCTCCAACAGACGGGCATTGGGCAATGGTTTACTTTATAACATACGCATTATGAAATACATTTATAATATACATTCTAATATACATCTATAACATACATTATAACATACATTAATGATAATACACAACACATCATATTCACGCAAGGCGTGGCTTAAGAAATACAAACAGGAGACCTTATGCACGCCAGGGCGTGACACAGCACAACCACAGGATCCTATTC
>NC_134815.1:46584253-46594253 GCF_046742065.1 Oratosquilla oratoria | reverse complement strand
TACGAAAGCGCTCTGCTTCGTTAGTTTCTTTTCCCAAGTGGTCCACTTTGCATAAGTGAACACACGTACCCGTGTTCTTATTAGCACATACATACATACATACATACATACATACTGTACGTGCGTACATACAAGTTGTTGGTTGAAAATGCGTTGATTCGTGCCTAACCACAGGGAAGGGAACGGACGAAATCATATGAACGAGGAGCCTCCCATCCCGAACTTGAAATACGTGATAAACCCAATGTTAATATGAAGGCGGACGCCAAAGTACAAGACGTTGACACCTCACAACTGCTTTTATGTTGCAAAGCGAAAAGTCTTTACGAGGACAAGACGTGCTGACGCTCACGTCTCCTAAAGAAACGAGGAGGACAACCGTAGAGTAAAGGGATTAAAAAGAAAGTACCTGAAGAAAGATTTGGGAAGAATGGACGCGTTCGAAAAGGGTAGATAAAGTGGGAGTTGCAGGCAAGATGGATTGTTTGGAAGAGATACGAAGAAGGAAAGGAAGGGAGTAGGGAGTCAGTTGAAATGGTTTCCGGGGTAATTCGAAGATGAGGACAAGGAGAACAGAAGTGCAGTTTATTAGGAATTACAGGGTTTATGAAAAAGGACTCTTCGCTTGTCTGGAATAGGTCGCAAAGGTTTTGCAAGAAATACTCGTATAGGAGGAACGCTGAAAGTTTATGAGAAGTGAACATTAGAATAAGAAAGAATAATAACACGCGTAGGGTGGAGAACGAAGAGAAATGGCCAGGAAATTTCCTTTAGACATGAAGATATGGGCTTGAACATGACAGTGAACTTGCACGACCTTTTCAAAGCCGACAAGGACCAGGTAGGGGAGGGTCGGTAGATAGAAAATTACATTAACCGCAGCCGATTGACGCAAAATAACTCAACAATGAAGTATCGGAAACACCAGAGAATAGCTGGAAACCACAGTAGATACTTTACAAGTCACTTAGGGGGAGAATCTTATTGGTTCCCATATTGAAGGCTAAGCAAGCTCAAGGACAGTAAGGTCATTAGGCCGAAGCTCGAAAGGACTAATAAGCTTAACAAACCTGAATATGAATGTCTTTTTTTCTTCCTTTTTGACATATTGGAATATTTATTTATTTATTTTTCATTTGTTATCGATTCACTTATTTATTAACTAATTTCTTTGCTTATTAACTACTTATTTAGTGATTTATTTATTTATATAAATATTCATTCGTTTTTTATTCATTTATTTAATTATTTCTTTATCTAATTACTTATTTCTTTGTTTGTTTGTCTACTTATTAGAAGTAAATTGTAGTGCTTGAAGAATGTGGGTTCAGATGAGAGAGCAACAGCAGGTCATGATGAAAAGCGTATTAAATGGAGAGTCGAACAGGAAAAAAATACATAAGTCCTCGAAGGTAACAAATGAGGAGAACGAAATTAGACACCAGAGGGATGGCAAGGCAAAAACAACACAAAGGATGACAATAGTCATGGCATCAGCGCGTAAGCAAGACTACTAAAGAATACTATGAACATAATGAATAGGAGGACAGGCACTGCTAGAACAGTCAAAGTCCCAATTACAAGTCACCAAACACTGGGGGAGGGATACGAAGTTCGCTGGGACACTGGGAGAGGGATACGAAGGTCGCTGGGACACTGGCAGAGTGGAGCACCAGAGGACGAAGGAGAATGAAGCCCCACCAGGACGCCACGTGGAACCCAAAGTCTGAAGGCCCTTGCAGCTTTAGGACGTTCGAATGGATATTGTAGACGCGCGTGTTGGCAACACTCCTTGTGTCGGTTACCAGGCAGTTGCGAGGCGTTCGTTACACAAGCGTTAGATCCGTTACAGACGACTAGCTGTCATCTGTTATAGTTTCCTTTAAATCGTTACGTGCTTCGTGACAGTCGTTAGAGGTATTTTGTACGTATTAGAATTGTGTTACAACATTAGAAATGGATTACATTTGTGCACAATTCCTTTGAGTCCCCACAGATGTATATCTGCATAATTAGTTGCGCCAACGCAATGCGTTGCAAATGAGTTCGTTACCTTAGTTTAGGGGACATTTTAGGAATTCAATATCTATTACATATCCTTAAAGTCCGGTATACTTGTACATATGATTATTTGTCTTTTGGGCCATTTATGACTGAAGCTCATTTGTATTTAGTGAGGAAAGATGGAAAGGTTTTCCATACAGGTCCTTTGGATTTACTACATGAATATATCATTTGTATTTAGTTCTTCATCACTGTGAGAGCTCTGATTTGAAAATTGTGAGAACTACTGCCAGGTCATCACAGAATACGTCGTCATGGCGTGTGATGAAACCAATTCGCAGTTACGAGCGGAGAAGCCTTGAATTTGTAGCATATTCATGTCAGATTTACAAGTTGATTCTCAGATGAATGAAAGTGTTTGGTGTTAACTAGAACAAATGTATAATTTGTGAATAAAAGCGAAAAAGATAAAGATGTGTCAAACAGGAGATACATTGGTCTTGTCTACCAAGAAAATCTTCACGAAGTATGAAATGTTGGAAGAACGAAAAAGATGTCTAAACCAATAGAATCTCACTACAATCTGTCAACAAGACGACAGACTCTGAGTTAATGACATATTTGTTTTACAAAGCGTTAAATTTGGTAATGGCGAGTTTTCATCATCCCTCCCTCCCTAAACGTTCACTGGTTTATATTAACAAGATACACGGTTTGTTAACGAAATTATTCACGTAATTATTATATAGTTATTGTAGTGATGCTGAAATAATTAAGTCATAAAGTTTCACGTTCTTTGAAGCGCCTTACACCTCTTTGCGTCTATAATCAACTCTTGTACCGTTTTTCGTCGACTGATGAATGAACTCGGGACAAATTGTGGTCTCGATAAATGGACACATCATTTGTCCCAACTTGGTCTCTTAGCTGGGTAAGATAGTCTGTTTTTTTGGCAGAACGAAGGTCAATAGAAGCGGTTAAGTAACTAAGAGAGAAATTAATTGTGAGGAGTTTCCGAGGCGGAAAGCTCACTTGACACGTATATAAAAGAATTCTCATGGCAGTGAATGTGTGTATGCACGGTAACGTGTATATTACAGATATTTTTACAACAGATATCGGACGATCCCATACTGCTTAGAAAACGGAGCTCTGGAAAGAGTTATTAGGCACCATTGCTGTGTTCATGGGCCATTTTGATATAAGAGCAACTCTTCAGCTTAACAGAATCATTTAGTATAAGCCGCCCCCCCAAAAAAAAAGGAAAAAAAAAAGTGAAAAGTAAGTCAGTAAACTTGAAGAGCTAGTACACTGTCATAGTATTTTACATATGCATTGCCCCTCCAATTTTGTCGAATTTTGACCCATCCGCTTCTGCGTAGACTAATGAACTCTGACCACTAATGTTCTATCGTTTCTTTTGCTGGATTTAAGCAGCTGCATGAAGATGGAATACATGTCACTTGATACGAACCAGATTAGACTTGCATAGATAAATTGTATTACTGATAACTTGATTCATCTTTTCTATGCATCATTTGACTTCAAATTATCAAAATGTTTCCGTAACTTAATTGATATCTAGAACTTGTAGTGATATACTCCCATTCACGAGGAGTGATGGGGGATTTTGTGGTGATTAATTATTAGTCCGGATATGTTCCTATGGCTCAAGACCATAGACTTTGTGTTGGACCACATTTCATGCATTTCACTGGTGGATCTGTGACATAACTAGATTGAAGAGTGTGTGATCGATGGCACATATATCCATTTATACATACACATACATATGCGTATGCATATACACATACACATACTGCCAAGTATTGTCGTAACATATTTGTAAAAATATACTAAAGACGCACTGTTGATTTTTCTTAATGCAATCAACAATGGCTCTTTCGTGTACATACACATAAACATACATATACATATACACACTCATACACATACATGTACAAATTCACATGCACACACACACACATATATATATATACACATACATATACAAATTCACATGCACATACACATACACATATACATATACAAATTCACATACACACACATACACATGCACATACACACACACATACACATGTACATATATATACATATACACATACATATACATATGCATATACACATACATATACATATACATATCTGAAGATATTGTGGATAATAAAATCTTTTCGCGAAGAATGACGTTATAGATACATTATAGATGGATTCTCTCTTTCATGTGCGAGAATCCCAAGACTTTGATTGTTTTGTGTACCTTCAAGATCGAAGAGTGGGTCTTTTTCTAGAATGCTTTCAGGGTCGTCTTGTAATGGTCAGGTTATGCGGTTCGATAGCAAGTTAGCGTAACGACTGGAAGTCAAGGAGATGTATGTTACAGGACCGGGTTCTTCTTTGTTAAATATCACGGCATTTGACTCTAAGTAAGAGAAGGATATGTGAATTTTACGCGTCAGATTATCATATTTGCCAGTTCTTAATGATCTTGTTTCTCTCTTCAAAAGAAAACAGAAACCTCGGGATCTCAATTGGCGAATAGTCAGATAGATATATACCCACGTCAGGGGACGTGAAAGGACATATGGATGTGTATTGATGTGGACCTGGTTACAATGGGGGTGACTTAGCACATGCAGGCGACAAGAAAATGGAACAATTAGCTTTTATTCCAGCATGAAATATTTTACTACTATTGACGACCTATACATTTTCTCTAGTTGCTGTCGCCCGTGTTGGTTATCAACCCAAGAGAACACCCCCACGCCTAGCCGTAGTTGAAGTTCCATCGATTAGCGTTTTCGATGCTATTCATATGTTCACCTGTCACTTGGCAAATTTATTCAGATAAGGTGAAGCCAGCCCATAACCTGGACGGAGTTTGCCATATAGGGGAGATTCTACACTTCAAAGGCCCCTGAAGTGAGGAAGGAAGTGTGTGTCGATTGAAAATCAAGGTTCTGGGAGTCTTTGTTCTCACACGGCAGCCAGCGGTGGCCAAGCCAGTAGAAGGCAGCCCTCCTGCGTTCTTACCCGGGTGGGTCATGCATGAGTCATGGATGACGCAACGATGACGTAGTTTCTGGCCGGCAGCCAGGGAAATCGGACCTCCCACCCCACCCACCTTGTTTCAGCCTTATTTTCCTTGTCGTAATAGGTATGTAAAAAATAGGTGGCTGTTCGTGTGTCTGTCTGTGAGCGCGCGTTCGTGTGTTTGTGCGCGAATGAGTGGGTGTGTACGTAGGCGTGTGTATGACTCACTATGGTTTTGGATCACGTGTTAGACTCGTGATCAACAGCTATTAACCTCTTGGATGAGAGCTCAGAATTCAGAGCTCATATACAGTATATAGGTAATACTGTATTTGAGTGCGCGCGCGTGTGTACAGTTATGTAGCTGTATTTACCTAGTTGCAGCAAAATTAATTGAACCTATTCTTATTAGGCCTCGTCTCTACTTCAATTCATCAAAATTTGCTTTAAAATTATATTGTTGGTGCAAACTATATCTTCATTCAATTCATTCCAAAAAATTACTTATCTATGTGCAAAACTGTACTTTCTGACATGTTCTATTTATTTATTTGTATTTATTTATCTATTTATTTATTCATTTATATATTTATTTATTTACTTATCTATTTATTATCTATATATATATACATACATATGCCAAAGGTTTTTTCCCCCTACACGGGGGGTAGCCAAAAAGAAAAAGGCATAGAAACCACTCCCACCCATTCCATTTCCTATATATTCCACTCCCCTCCACCCTCCTCCCTCCCTCCCATCTTGGCACCTCCCGGATGACGGGTCATCCCTGCATCCTGTCCACTGCCCTGGGTCAGAAGCAGTGTCGCAAGACACAGCACATCCACAGCAAGGCCGCTTCATAAATTCGGCGACCCCCCCTCTCCGTCCCCTCATGCAGAAAAGGAGAAGACGGGGAGAAATCCCTTCGGGCTGCGTCAAATTTTTCTCATACATACTTCCTCACCCCCCATCCCCCACCCATATATATATATATATATATATATATATATATATATATATATATATATATATATATATATATATATATATACTCGTATATAGTGGATGCTCCCTGTTTTCTTCTTTGAATAAGGGTGCTACATCAGCAGATTTCAAATTAAATGCAACCCCTCCTTCTTTCAGATAAAATGTAATCTGTTGACGCGTTATTTTCAATAATTTTTTCCTTCCGATCTTTCAGAATCCAATGTAAGATCTCATCTGTCACCGAGGCCGTTCTCACTTTTATGTTCTCAAGAAGTAAAATCACTTCACATATTTTCACTGTTGTGTTTTTAATTGAATCCTCCTTATCATCATTATTTTCCCCCCTCAAGCTTCTTTTCCTTGTTAAGTACAATTTGAAGTTCTATTCTTTATTTCAGTTTGCTCTCTTCGTATATTTGGATTTCTCTGCTTTAGCTTATCGTTCACAAAATTCAGAAAAAACTGATATTTACATTTCTTCTTTTATTTTATTTTTATTTTTTTTGTATTCTTCTTTTGATTTTTTCGTCACATCTTCCATCTCTTTTTTCCATTGTGCATATTTTATTAAACCATTTTTTTGTGTGCCTCTTCCATTTATTCATGACACGTACTTTTCCACATGTGTGTTGTAATTTTCTACGAATAATTCCTCTTTCTTCTCTATTTCTCTTGCCTCGCTAAACCCTCCTCACTCTACTTCTTCAAACTATTTTCTCAGTTCTGCAAAGTTAGCATTTGCATATCTTGTATCTCCCTCCTCTGTATTTTTCTTCTCTTGTTTATGCCCTCCCAACTCCCAGTATAAATTCAAGGACCATAGGTTCATTCCTACATATCAGGTACCGGCAATTAATTGTTTCATTCATCTTAGGAGCGTTTAAGATTAAATACTATCTTGCAGCTGAATCTTCGCCTCAAATTTTTGTTGGTTCATTCATCCATTGTGTCATGATGCCATTTATTACTTTGCTTCACGATTCCTTACTTCGTCCTCTTACCCATTCCTCCCACTATATTTTCGCACAATTGAAGTCACCCATCAATGTTATGTTAACACGTTTTCCGGTGAATTTCTCCAATTGCTCATCTGTATTTTTCATTTTTTTTTTTACTCTACTTCATTGTATGCCCTATTTTATTTAGGGATATATGTCAATGCGATGCGAATTTCTATTTCCTCAGTTATGATTTTTGAATGCATAATCTCTTCTTCTATTTCCGCATTTTGTACCATTTTTTTTCATGCCATCATTTCGTCTATTTTCCCTCTCCTATCCCTCGCTACATGTTAACACTCTTAAAAACCTGAACATCAATATTTTCATTGAGTTTGGTATCGGCAATGCACATTATGTCTGCCTTTTTCTTCTTTGGATAGTCATTCATCTCTAATTTTGCCGATGCTAGTGCGTCTATTAGCGTAAACTGTTTCCATTCTTTTTCATTACTTTCCTCCGCATTTTTCTCCTTTGTTCAACGAAACACTGTCTTCTCTTGTTCATCCCTTATCTCGTTTTTCTTTGGCTTCTACCAATATTCTTGTTCTCTCTCCTTCTTCCTCTGTCGCGTCCCTCCTTACACAAACATTCTTGAATTTATCTATACGTGCTGGTTTCTATACTTTACTCATCATTTCATTCACCGTGTTTTGTGATATAAAATCCATTTTCACCGGCCTTGCACCATCTTGTGTATTATCCTATTCCTAACCTGAATACGTCTCCATATTGCCTATTGTTACTCAAGCTATTTCTTTTGTTTTGTCCCTTTCTTTTGTTTCTTCTTCTTTTCTTACTGATAAATGTTCCACTTCCCCTCCAACCACAATAATGAGTTTTCGTTTGTCGGCTATTCCTCTTAGTAGTATTTCTCTATTCCTAAGTAATCTCATCACCTCTTTCTCCATAATTTCTCTCTCTCTTCTTTTTTTATTCTCCACAATTTTCCAAATTGGACTTGTTCCTCTACGACGTTCTCGATCTTCCTGGCCTTCTCTATACTTTGTATCCCTTTTCTTTTAACTTTTCATGCTCATTTTACAATTTCTTTTAATTATCTTTTCTAAGTTCCTTCTAGAGTTTTGATATCACTTAATATACTTTCTTATTTATCTACTTTTCGCTATTTGGTCAGTTACCTGCTTCATAAGTCCCCACATTCCCTTCTTTGTTCTTGCTAAGCCTTCCTCTACTTTCTTCTGTTTTATTCACAGAAGTCAATTCTTGATTTTGGATACCTAAAGACCAATCTCATCAACCTCATTCATGATTCACCCGTAATCACTACGAGTATCTTCTTTCTAATCGTTACCAATATCAAATTCACTACTATTGTGTTGACTTCAGGTCGATTTGGGCTCAGTGGTGTGTGTACCTCATTTACCGCGATCTTGGGTCACGTGTTGAGAGCTTAGAATTCGTATTTGACCAGATTTATGGGTCATGGTATGACCTTACACGCGCACACACACACACACACACACACACACACACATACACACACACTGGAGTGCGAAGTACGGGGGTGCTCGCAGTACCTGGTTCGAATCCTGCCCAGGGCCGAAATTATTTCGGTATCGCTGCGCTTCGGGTCGTTACTCTGACTCTCGTGGGCGGGGAGTTGGGTGTGTGTGTGTGTGAAAGGTCATAGCATTACCCATAGATCGGTCATATGAGCTTTGAGCTCTCTTCCGAGAGGGAAATAGCTGTCGATCACGAGTCCAACACGTGATCCAAAATGACCAAGGTGAATACACACACACACACACACACTCCCTATTCTTTGCCTACCGGTGTTGGAGTGCCGGCTCGCAGTGCAGCGATTATGAGCGAAACTCAAACTCGGATTGCTTAATTACCGGTCGAGCACAGTACCACCATACCATCGAGCCGTGTGTGTGTGTATGTGTGTGTGTGTGCGTTTCTTTCGACCTTCCTACTTAATATTATGAATCGTATTGTTACAGGTATAGATCTTATTATGATGAAAAATGCATGGAAAGGGTTTAGCTAGCCATCGGTATGATAGGGGATTCAGAAACCGACAGGCTATGTCATTCATTTTTCTGACGCGCTTTCAGTAGGAAAGGACTTAAACTAGTCATAATTAATTAACCTCTTCCTTATCACTTACCGTTCAAACCAGTTGCTGCCAACCTATGCCGTTCATCTATGTACCACACCTCGCAAAAATGAAAGTTTAAATCAAGCAACTTATTCGATAGTTCTTTTAAGTCTTTATGAGTCTATGGTTCCTCTACATCGAACGGAATGGCCCAGGAACATCCAGAGTATAGTTCTCAATGTCACGAATTGTCCAATGGGGGTCTTACGGATTTTTTTTTTTTTTTTTTTAACTAGCTCTGACCATCACTCCCACACCCCACACCCACACCCACACCCTCACCCACACTACTACACCCCTCTACTATTTTATGAAACTAGTTCTATTCGTCCACTCAGTGACAAAGACATACGACCTGTTGCACAAGGCCGTTGTTTTGCACCAAACCTTTTCTTTTTCTATTCACTATTGTCTTTCTTTTCCCTTCAAACCTAGACATATAGTGTTATGACCAATACAGCTATTAATATAGCCGGCCTTTGTTACCTAAGCTCCCCAGAACGATCTTCTCCTCTTTATGCGATGCACTCTTTCCATCCACTCGAACGCTTAACCGCTTCGTGGTGTGTTCGCAACGACGCTCGTCGCAGCGCCTGTGACCTACCAGCTGCTGCATACTGAGGCAGACAACTGTAATGGTTCATCCGTTCCCATGACATTTGTTATGATATTGTGTAGCGTCTTTTAGGAATTCTAAGCAAAATCTCTATGCGTAATAGTCTATACAACCGGCGCACTTATAATCATGGACATATGAATAGATTGCATAATAATACGCGTGCGCGGTGTGTGTGTCTGAGTGTGTGAGTGAGAGGGGAGAGAGAGAGAG
>NC_134815.1:46541753-46581753 GCF_046742065.1 Oratosquilla oratoria | reverse complement strand
CTACCATATCCTTCCCCGTCTTCCCTCACCCCTCTCTAATCTCCCCTCTCCCCTTTCCCTTCCCCTCTCCTCTCTCACCCCTTATTCCTCCGCGTGCCACTCCATCTCCCCTTCACCCTTCCTATGTCCCCCGACCCCTCTCGGCCTCTTCCCCTTTATTCCATATCCCTTGCTTTGCATCACTTTACTCTTTTGCAGCTATCAGACTTTTTTTTTCTTTTATTCCTGCCTTTTCATATTCTGTTGCTCACATTTCCCCTTACTTTTTAACTCCTCCTCCTCTTCCTCCTCCCCCTCTTCCTCCTCCTCTTCGTCGTCGTCTTCCTCCTTTTCCTCTCCTCCTTTTTTCTTGTTCTGTGTTCTTTACCCTTCCCATTAACCTTGATTTCTCCTTTTTATATTTTTTCATCTTTCTATTCCAGGGCCAATTCCTCCTGTTCTATGTCCTTTATTCCTCCTCACTCCAATATGTCTTCCTTTTCTTCCTTCTGCCGTTTTTCTCCCCCCCTCCTCCTCCTGCTCTTCCTCGTCCCTCTTCTCCTTTCCTTTCTTGTTCTGTCTTCCTCATCCTTGTCCTCCTCCAGTTTATATATTCTTTTTTTTTCATTCCAAGCTCAATCCTTTTTTTTTTTTTTTACTCTCCTCATCTGTTTTCCACCTCTTCCTCTTCCTGTTCTCCGCCATCTCACCACCTCCTCTTCCTCTTTTTTTTCTCCTCCTCTTCCTCCTCCTCTTGTATGTCCTCATGTCATTTATACCCCTTCTACTTCTGCTCCCTTTTGTTCCTCTTCATTATTTTTTTTCTCTATTTCATCCTCTTCTATTTTTTCCTAGCACATTCCTTCCTATCCATCCCATTCTTCCCTCCTCCCTTATGCAACTTTCTTCCTATTCTCAACTTTCTCTTCCTTCTAATATTCTAACCCAGTGTTTCCCCTTCACATCACATTGAATCCGCCACTATTTCTCCTGTTACCCTCCCAATTACCTCTCAGCCCCCCCTCCCTCTTCTTCACCCTACAGTGTCCTTATTACAACCATCCCTATCTTGATTTACCGCAATTACATAAGAACATAAGAATGAAGGAGACTGCAAGAGACCATAAGGCCTACACTAGGCAGCTCCGTATCCATCACCACCTGTCATCCCCATCCATAAAGTTGTCTAATCGTTTCTTGTCATCCCCATCCATAAAGTTGTCTAATCGTTTCTTGAAACAACTGATAGTTTCTTCCTCATTTGACCCACCGTACCTCCAGCCCTCATGCAAATTTACTGGCCACTGCAGGAGCAGCAGCAACAGACACTATCCTACTTCCCTCTCTTACGCCCTTGACGTCTTCTCTTCACATCTTTCTTAACATTTTCACTTCTATTCATGACTTATATATTACTTATGATCAACCGCCAATTGATTCTATTTTGCCAAGGGAACCTTGCACAGAGAAAGCGTCACCCTCCCAAATGTCTCCCTCCGACACCACTTCTTAACTCTTTCGTTACCCATAATGCATGGCTCTTGCTGTAGGAGATAACGCCATACAAACATGCTTCGAAGAGACAGACCAATGGTCAAAAAAAGGTTTATTGACCGATAAACAACAAGGCCAGACTTGAGGAACCCCCTACCCCTTCTTCAACTCTCCTACCCTCCACTACGGAATAAAATCGACCCTCTGGCGTCTGCCAAAGAGAGATCCATCCACGCGACTTGTTAACGGAAGAATAAAAATTTCGCCGTCCTCAGAGCGCAACGTCCCTCCCACGCGTCTAGTCCACAGGCTCCCCGCCAACCTCCTCTCCACCCCCGCTCTCCCGTTCCCTCCCAACTCTACTCCCCGCGCCCTCCTCCTCCTCCTCCTCCTCCTCCTCCTCCTCCTCCTCCCCCCTCCCCCTCCTCCTCCTCCTCCTCCTCCTCCTCCTCCTCCTCCTCCTCCTCCTCCTCCTCCTCCTCCTCCTCCTCCTCTACACTCTCCAACGGCTCTGCGTCCTCTCTTCTCGCTACTAATCAACCTTTGTTAATTCATTTTCGTTTTCTTTTTTCTTATTCGTTTTCTATAAATAGAACCTGCATAACCTTCAAGTTGTTTTCTTCATTGTTTCATCATAGGATATGCGAAGAAGTAAGAATTTGGGGAAACGGTAAAAGGGAAGAAATAGGGAAGGGGAACACATGGTATAGGAGAGAAAGGGAGGGGAGGGGAAGGATGTGGAGGGGTTAGGATATTGGGAAAGATGAGGAAAAAGAAAAGACGAGAAAGTGGATAAGGAATAGGAGAAGGAATGTGTTGAAGGGAAGAGGAGAAAGGCTAATGAGTCAAGTATCGTATATCGCAACCGTCCATAGAATTATATAACTAGAGGCCATCGAATCTGACAGCCAACTAATTATACTTCCCATCTCTGTCCACTCTCCATTACGACGTCCCCCCTCCCCTCTCCCCACGCCCCCGCACAGCACACCACAGATATTCCAACTGCTGTTCACTTGCAGCATGAACAGCAACAGCAACACCGCAGCTTCCTCTGCATCACAGAAACGCTGCCGGCTAGGCAGACGCACCCACACCCACCTTTTCCCGCTCCCACCAAACGCTGACGTGACGTCATAACGGCCTCCCGAGTGTCTCTCGAGCTTTATAAAGGAGGTTAATGATAGTCTTTGGCCCAGATCGAGACCTACATAGTCTTACTGGCGATTCTTTCCAAGCCAGGCTTCTTTGTTGGACTTTGTTTTTTCAAAACTCCATTGGGCATAAGGAATAAGTATGATTATTTAATGTCTAAGCGCTGTGTCTTCATCAGTGACGAAAATCGTTGGCAATTGTAAATACTTATCATTTTTGCACTTCAGAATTACGCCCTCGTCTTTCTTCGAGGACCTGTATAATCGAAAGCACATTGTAACGTAGTAATTGCTAAATATGGCTTGTTATTAGCCGTCTCTTACATCACATAACAATTCAGTTTTACTGTACATGTATAACACGGACTCAGGCGAACAAGCCCCAACACAAATGCAGAATTCATATTCGTGTTCAAGTACTTGAGGCGAACATGTCTATTCACTACATTTTCATATAATTGAGAATATATTACGTATTTTGATCATTTCACATTATCTATGACTATGTATATGGACATAAACATGTATATATTGAATAGATTAATTCAGATTCTGGCAAAAATGATTTGAAACCCTTACAGAACGATACGTTATGACACAAAGCACAGTGCACTTTGAATAAAAAGTTGAGTGTTACTGTGTAAACATTTGTCTTCTAATGATGTATATTCGTTGCTAAGTGACGACAATGCCAAAAGATTTCTAACTGATGTGAACAAATTCCTTTACTAACAGCCGGCAGTAAGCACATAAATGAAGTCTATAAAGATATTGATTTGACTTGTTTATTAATGTGGATGTGGAAGGAGTTGGGGAATCATTTACGTGGTAAAACTCTTTTATATTTGTTTACCTTTGGCATGATTCAACCAATATGCACTTTTTTTTTTCTTCTTCTTCTTCTGGAAGGCTCTGGGTTTCTATTCCCTTGATATCTTTCCACCTGCCTAGATCGCAGATTCTTAAAAAAAAAAAAAAAAAAAAAAAAAAAATCAAGACACTTCCCCAACACCGACACTTGATTCCCAATTGGAGTACTTTCCTTTTTTCTTTTCTTTTCCTTCTTTTCATTTTATTTCAACACCTCTTTCTTTTGTCTTTTCCTGCTCTCTGGAATATGTAAAAATAATTCTGAAACAAGACCACATGTATTTGTAAAATACATTATGGTATTACCTAGAATACATTTTTATCCTATGTTTAGCTACGAAAAACATACCCCACTTCATATCATTCCTGGCTGGATACTGTTTATAGTACTAAACCTGACTTCATTATATCCCCACAAACAAACACGTATTCTGCGAGCATTGGTAGATACTGTATTTGGTCCTATGTCGGGGGCTGTTCCACATCGTCACTTTTTATTAATGTTGCATGCAATGTGTCTGCATCCCGCAATCCCTAAGACGGTAACTACGAAGGTTTGGGTGTAATATGGACTGAATTAGAGAAAAATAGAATAGCCAGGCGTTAAGCCAGTGTAGATGGTCAACTTCACTCCTCTGGGAAACCATAGATATGGCACGGAATTGAATATCAAAATATCATGCGAATTACACACATAATAGCATTTGGTTACATTATACAGTTCACAAATTTACTAACAAATATCTTAAGAGAAATCCCGTTTACGATTCTTTAGATAAGACAGTGCTAACGAAATTTTCAGAATATGTTCATACACAAAGGAATGACAACCAGACTCGAGGCAGCAGCTCATACTGTGTACGATTCCACTGGCGATCGTTCATTGTGAGAAATATCGCACAAAAAGACCACGAAACGTTTTTGTGCAAGAATATACATATATAACTGGAGTATATATATATATTATATATATATATATATATTCTCTCATTTTCTATCCCTCTATATCTCTTTCTCTATCTCTATCTCTCTATCTTTCTCTATCCCTCTATATCTCTCTTTATCTCTATCTCTCTATCTCCCTGTATCTCTTTATCTTTCTATCTCTCTGTCTCTCTATCTCTGTATCTTTCTCTCTCTATATTTCTCTATCCTTGTATTTCTCTATCGCTCTCTCTCTATCTCTCTCTGTACCTCTCTATCTCTCTGTCTCAATCTCTCTATTTCTCTTTATCTTTTTATGTCTTCTATATCTATCTCTCTTTCTCTATCTCTCTCTATCTCTTTTTATGTCTCCTATATCTATCTCTATTTCTCTATCTCTCTATTTCTTTATATCTCTTTCTATATCTGTCTTCCTCTATCTCTGTATCTTTCTTTCTTTATCCCTCTGTCCCTCCTTCTCTATCTCTCTATCTCTTTTTCTCTATCCCTCTGTCTCTCTCTATCTCTATTTCTCTATCTCTTTATCTCTCTTCCTCTATCTCTCTATCTTTTTTCTGTCTCTACCTTTCCCTATCTCTTTACCTCTCTTTCTCTATCTTTTTTCTTGATACCCATTTTTTTGAGTAGGTTGACAATACTAAGAAAATTTTCATGAAAAGGAAGAACAAGTGTATTAAGTTGTCTATGGTTTCCTTGTTCTTGATTGCAAGTTTTGTAAAAGCGTTTCAATATGACCAAACCATTAAGAAAACTTTAATTAAGAACAGCTCTCCTAACAACAACGGTGTGGTCCATAAAATTCCTTGCCAAGATTATAACAAATTTTATATTAGACAAACTGGGGAAAAACTTGGAAACAAGGATTTCCCAACATAAATATAGTGTGAGATCTGCCCAGGAAAATAATGCGTTATATCAACATAAAGCATTATACAACCATCATATTGATTGGGCTAAGGCAACAATTTTAGCCAAAGGAAAAAGCCTACAAGAAAGAAATATAATAGAATCCTGCTTAATATCAGGCACGTTTGATAAGAATATAAACTTAAGCTATGGATACTTTAAATGTGATAAATTGGTAACCCATATGGTCACCAAGACCAAGATCTTTCCGCCAGATTGAGCTTCATGTGTTGGTCAGGTCGATAGAGGTAAGTTTATCCCCCCTTTCCCCATTCTATTGTCTCCCCCCTCCCCCCCCCCTATGGTTGCCACCTGATACTTACATTTAAACACAACTCTGTATCTCTGTCATTTAGTCTGAAGATGTACTATACGAAAGTACTTACTGTCTACAAGTTTCCCTTCTCCTGTGGTTATTTTGCATTTTTGTATCACGGTGATGTGATTGCTTGCAATATACATATATATGTTCTCCATCATCCAAATATATATATATATATATATATATATATATATATATATATATACAAAAGAACCACAAGGAAAATAAAAGAAATGAGACCGAGCGCTTTTGTCTATTCAGACATTTTCAAGGTACAAGTATAGCAGAGAAACAAGAATATATACTTAAAGGGTAGATCTCTACCAGTAACCTATGGACTCAGATTTCCCAGAGTTTGTGCTACAATTTTCTTAATAATAAAATTACCTAATTTGTACAATACATTACTTAAATTCAAATTGTTAACAAATGCATGCTTGATCATAATATATATATATATATATATATATATATATATATATATATATATATATTGAAATTTAACATCATCTTTAATTCAATTTTCAATTATTTGTTCTTCATTAGGGTAATATTTACATTTTATTTGTCACCCTTGCATACATATAATATATTTAAATATTAGGTCTTTATTTTTGCCATCAAACTCATTTTCTCAGCATGAGTTTCTACTTTGTTCATCATAACTTTTTCATTACTCATAGCTTTCTCATCTCCATTGGTCGTTTTAACTAAAAACCTGTTCTTTGTTTTGTTTTTTAATTTACATACGAGTCAATTGCCTTTTTGTTTACATTTTTTCTGTTTACTTAGTATTTGATGTATTACTGGATCATTGCTTACAAGTTTAAATTCAAACTGGCTAGATCTTGTTGCAGTTCAATGAATCATTGAAAAATATGTTCCATTGAATCTTTGAAGCTTCCTTCAGTCTTTCCAATTGGCTGAGATTTGTAATGACTTCCTATGGCATATTCGTAGCGTCTATATATAATGCTTTCAATCCGCATCACGTCTTAATGTTCATTTCGTATTCCTTGACATTCCTCCTTATTACGAAAAATTATAGTATACCACTGTTCTGAGAGGGATATTCTCTTTAGTCATTATCCACTTATGTTTTTAAGTTGATTATGGCCATACATTGTTACATTTCAGACACTAGATACCATAATAAGTATCTAAACACGAAGTGTTTTGAATACGTCTGTGCCAAGCCATTCCAATTTCCAGCTACGGATTTCATGTTTCAGTCCCTTTCGGTCAGGTGGGACGTCTATATATTTCGTTCAACCAGGGGCACACTCAGAGATCGATGGGGACCCATTTTTCTTCCGAGTTTGGTCCCTTAACTAAATGAACTTGTCTTGCATTGGTCAACATTGAATATATAAAGAACATCACTCTAACGTCCAGTAGGGTAGCTAACCATCTCTTACCGTGAGACTAAGTTAATAAAGACTGTCAAAACCAAGGAAACTCGTTTTATTACTGCCTATACGAAGATTTCAGTCCCTGTTAAAGATAAAAATGTGAATTTTCAACCCACAGTAATTTAAATGCACCACTGTCATAACTAGCAAGATATCTTGCCGCGTCCGAAAGTGCTGACGGGTGTAGTAAAACGATACTCAAAGATTCAAGTAGGGTTACACACACACACACACACACACACACACACACACACACACACACACACACGCACACACACACACAAACACACACGCACACACACAAACGCACACACACACACAGCATTACCCATAGATCGGTCATGTATAAGCTCTGAGCTCTCTTCCGGGAGAGAAATAGCTGACGATCAGGAATCCAACGTGTGATCCAAGACCATGGTGAATCACACTCACACACACACACATATATATTCACTTATGTATTGAGATACAAAGTACTCTATTTTCTCAATAATGTCTTCCTTTCTTACAACATAGTCCTCATAATAATAGATAGAATGCAGTTATTTCCTGCTAATTCACAAGGTCTTACAAATTTATAAATTCACCCATGGTTGTTCAAACGACCTATTTTATTCTACCCCAGATATCTATCCACCATTTTCAGGGATCGTTGGTCATTGATAAGGTTTATATAACAAACATATCGCAATTCTCAGTTCTATGTTCATTAGTTGCTCCTGAACCCTTCTTACATTTGTTTTCATTAGTATTATTCACACATTTTCCTTCTCTCCATTTACTCTACACAGCGCGAAAGTCAAGACATTTTCTACAACAAAGGGAGGCGAAGATCTCGTATATATGCATGTATATGCATGTATTCACAAGGGAATTGAGAGAAAAATGCACCCAGGCTAACAGACGTACAGTCATACTGATGGAATGGGGAAAAAAAAGAGACAAAAATAGAGACTCGTAACCTTTTTGCCTTATTGTTCACTACAACGGCAACGACGTTATTCGGTAGAGAACCTCAACAGAAGGTTTGCAGTCAACGGGTGAACACGAATGATTTTAAGTCCCCCGGGGTCCTTCGATCCCCGCGGACCAACCACCCACTGGTGGGGACCTCAATCCCACGGAGTAAGAGATTACATGTCAAGTGCTCAGTGGAGTAGGAGGGGGAGGGAGTGGGAGGGAAAGGAGGGGGGAAGGAGGAGGATAAGGAGAAAGCGACGGAGAAGGAGGGGAGGGAGATGAGGAATAGGAGATGAACATTGGGAAAGGGAAGAAAAAGAAAAGAAAGAGGAGGAGGAGGATAAGGAGAAAGCGAAGGAGAAGGAGTGGAGGAAGAAGAGGAAAGGGAAGAAAAAGAAAAGAAAGAGGAGGAGGAGGAGGATAAGGAGGATAAGGAGAAAGCGAAGGAGAAGGAGTGGAGGAAGAAGAGGAATAGGAGATGAACATTGGAAAAGGGAAGAAAAAGAAAAGAAAGAGGAGGAGGAGGAGGAGGAATAGAGGTGTACAAGAGAGATTAGAGAAGGAATGGGCTTTGGATGAAATTGAGATAGAGAAGAACAGTTGACAAAGGACAGAGATAGTGTGGAGGTGTGGCAGCTGTATAAAATAGATGAAGACATAAATAAGAAAGGGAGGAGAGAGAAGGGGTGAGGTTGTTCGAAAGGTCGAGCCCGTAGAGGGGGAAGATTATAACAGTGTTCGGAGAGGGTCAGCATGTCTGAGACAGGATCATAAAATGAAAGACAGTACGCAAAAATGAAAAAGTAAAGGGAGAGATGAAACCTAAGAGGAGGGTGGAAACAAGGCGCGGAAGAACTAAGGAAACCAGGGACGTCAAGGATCCAGTGGTGGTGGTAGTGATGATGGTGATGATGGTGATGATGATGATGATGAGAGATGACGATGACGATGACTATGATGACGACTATGGCGATGACGACGACAATGACGATGACGATGACTATGGCTATGACAATGAAGATGACAATGACGATGACTATGACTATGATAATGACGATGACGATGGCTATGACAATGACTATGACAATGACGATGGCGATGACTATGATGACAACTATGATAACGACTATGATGACGACTATGACGATGACGATTATGATGATGACGATGATTTTGATGACTATTATAATGAAAAAAAAAATTTCCCCATTCAATACCGTAGCGCTCTGAATACCTTTCGCGAGCGTCAAAGAGCGAATACCTTTCTCCAGTTTGTCTTCCCTAAGTTTTCCTCCTCTTTCACAGACTCCAGTGCCTCCTTTCCATTTCCCTCTAGTAGTTATTCTACTCTGTCCTTACATCTTTTCTTTGTTGTTTCACATCTTACGTGCTTCCTGGTATCCATTGCCCTTTTTTCATTCTCTTCTTTACCATTTCTTATCCAGTGCCTAATTGCTTTTTTTTCTTCAATTTATGGCACTTGAATAATTTCTATTACACTAACATTTCTGAATTGATTCCTTCTAGTTTCGTTGAATGTTGGCGTTAGGGTTCTCATTTCTGTTATTGTTTTTTCTTTTCTTTTCTTTTTTAATTTAAGGCACTTGAATAATTTCTATTATACCAACATTTCTGAATTGATTCCTTCTAGTTTCGTTGAATGTTGGTGTTAGGGTTCTCTCATTTCTGGTACATATACCAACACTGCCACCACGACTAATCAAAATGTTCAACTATTAGATTACATATACCCCTGAAGCTATTACATGAGGCACATTCATCTCTAGTCTCTTTATATTTAATTACCTGTGATTTGTTCTCATTTTCATTAATTGCACACACATCCAAGATATCTAATACACTCACCTTCTGCAACACATTAATTTACCTTGTATTTCTAATATCAGAATTTTTATATATAGAATTTACTGTTTCAGTTTTCTTAATATTAACGTGTAACCTTGTATTTCTAATATCAGAATTTTTATATATAGAATTTACTGTTTCAGTTTTCTTAATATTAACGTGTAACCTTGTATTTCTAATATCAGAATTTTTATATATAGAATTTACTGTTTCAGTTTTCTGAATATTAACGTGTAGCCTTGTATTTCTAATATCAGAATTTTTATATATAGAATTTACTGTTTCAGTTTTCTGAATATTAACGTGTAGCCTTGTATTTCTAATATCAGAATTTTTATATATAGAATTTACTGTTTCATTTCTCTGAATATTAACGTGTAGCCTTGTATTTCTAATATCAGAATTTTTATATATAGAATTTACTGTTTCAGTTTTCTGAATATTAACGTGTAGCCTTGTATTTCTAATATCAGAATTTTTATATATAGAATTTACTGTTTCAGTTTTCTGAATATTAACGTGTAGCCTTGTATTTCTAATATCAGAATTTTTATATATAGAATTTACTGTTTCATTTCTCTGAATATTAACGTGTAATTTTTGTATCTTCAAATTATCTCGTCCAGTTATTTAGAGCTGTCTGAAACTGTACTCTGCTGTTAATCTTGAATACTATATCATACAAGTTCAATAGCACGTTCTCATCTTCATGCTTTCTCATTCTTTTTTATGCTATACTATTGTATATGCTAAAAATAATAGTGTGAATATTTACATTATACCACTCATACTTCCCTTCCTTTACGGAGTTTTAGATGGGCATAAACACAAGTCATATAAGAACGTAAGAACATAAGAATGAAGGAGACTGCAAGAGACCATAAGGCCTACACTAGGCAGCTCTGTATCCATCACCACCTGTCATCCCCATCCATAAAGTTGTCTAATCGTTTCTTAAAACAACTGATAGTTTCAGCACTTACTACATGGTTACTAAATCTATTCCATTCTATATTTTTATTTCCTAGTAATTTCAAGTCCCTCCACTAAAATTTTCCATAGCTTCTTTCTTGGATTAGAATCTAATATTTTTGTCAGGTTCATGAAAGCGTAACGCAAAATTCAACGTATTCAAAGAAATAACAATTTCCCTTTTTCGAGACCAAAATAGGATTCAGCATACACTTTCTATTTCTAACCTTTTTTCAGTTTGTGATCTAGAATTAGTTTTGCTCGCTTTCAAGAACTCGTTTAGTTGCAGTTAATAATTAGAACGTCTCTAAATACCACTCCTCCTCGTGTTTCTATATCTTTGATAAATTGCAATTATGATTGTTCCGCCCCAATCATGTGGTAGTTTAATCAAATCAATTAGTGGAGCAAGACTTTTAGGTGTTTTATGATTTTTCTTCTTATTCATTTTCTCTCTCTCTCATTTCATTATCCTGATCTTGTACTTAACCATTTTCAAATATAAGAAATTTTCGTTTACAGACCTCCTTTGCTATATGATGAATCGGTATACGATATTACAAAGGATTACAAAGGATTACAAAGGCGGAGCATGCCGACAGGAGACCTTTTGATCCATATCTAGGTCGGATGCGGAAAAAAAATCATATTAATAATAAAATAAATAAAAACTATTATAATGTAAATAACAAACAAAATACATAAATAAATGCATAGGTATAGTTAAATAATAAACAAACAGGTAAATAGTAAATAATAATAAAATGACATATAACTAATAATAAATGAAAATCAGACAGACAAATGATAACAAAACCAAAACAAATAATATAAGATAAATTATAATCATTACAGCATCTTACTTAGGTATTTATCTAAATGATTCTTAAAGCTTCGAACTGAACTACATTGCACTACCTGTGCAGGAAGTTTATTCCATTCATTAACTACACGGTTGGCAAAGTTGTTTCTACCTACTTCCAAATAGAATCTATTTCAATGTTCAATCACTCTACTTCAATGTTCAATCACTCTATATTAATACCCTTATATCACTATACATTTGACTATTTCCACTGTAACTATCAGGCTACTGGGTTGGGAGGGTGAACGCTCCGCAAGGTGGCAGGCAGCACTGTCACCAGCACTGAGGGATTATGCAGCAGCAAATAATCTAGCCGCTAGCTTTCTCCTGGTGTTGGACAATGCCCCCAGCCAACCCCATATTAAGGAATTTTGGAATGGCAGCATAGAAATAATCTTCCTCAAACCAAGCACCACAACACTTCAACAGGTAATGGTATAGGAGGTCATTGCTACATCTAAGGTCCTACCATCAACGCTGGAATATGAAGCAAGTACTTGATGGCACAGATTCCCCAGATGAGCTTACTATTAGGGAATTTTGGGAGAATTACATCGTTCAGAGTACCAATGACAATGCTGATGCGTTGGGGACGAAGATGAAAGAGATGGCGATGAATGACAGTTGGAAGAAACTAAGGTTTTCGCGCCTTGTTGGCTTTAAGGAAGTTGATGAACAAGAACTCTTAGACTCCTGTGATGAGTCATTACTAAACGATGACCTAATGCGACTTGAGCAAGAGAGGTCTATCACCGAGGCAAATCGAGAAGTTTAGGACAAGAAGCCACGATGAGGCTTGGACGGCAAGATCCTGTATGAGGTATTAAAATTAGTTTAATGAACCTTCAGAAGGAACGAAATACCAAACCAGCCAGGTTAAGCTCTTTATGATTTCTACGCTTTTATTTACGCAGCAATCTGGGAAACTTGTCTACATTAGTCACCACTCATTTAGGATCAAAGTTATTATGTACGCCTGTTCTGTCATGCTCCCCTTACACTTAAGTCTTCAAGCATGTAGTAATATTCGGATTCCGATCAAATTATCCTTTGATTTAGTATCTCCATATATTTCCCATTTTATTGAAATAAACGCCATGTGTTTTTTTTAAGTACATAGTCGTAATACACGTGGCTGAAATTAAATAAGAGGAACGGGGGAACGTTCGCCCCATTCCTCTTCTTTAATCTCAGTCATGTCATGTGTATTACGATTTGTACTTGAAAAAGCTGTAATAAGCAAAACGTCGTACAGATAAAGGCTCCGTCCTCACACTCAGGTGTTTATTTCGATAAACTTGTCGACAACTGCCACTTTCATACACTTCCAATTTTCCTCATTGCGTCTATCAAGAGGGTGCCGCCGCCTAATTTATTTTTTCAATCTATCTTTTCCAGAATGGTTTTTTTTTCTGTCATACCGAATAAGTTTGATCATTTTCTTTATATCATTTCAATGACTTCTTCTAAGGCGTTTTTTTTTTTTTTTTTTTTTTTTTTTTTTTTTTAAACCTGGTTCTTAGATGTTTCTTCGTTCGTCTTCGTTGGTCCGTCTTCGTTCTAAGACTGACCCTGGAGGTACGAGAGCAAATATTCTTTTTTTCCATCACTGGCTTGCTAGGCTTTTGATAGCAGCCCTTGACTTGGGATCAACCGTGATCTCGATGTCCATGATTTTCTTGACGTATATCCTTATTCTGATCATGACCTTGAAAAGGGTTTAGGATGTCAAAAATGATGGTAGCAATGAAAGTATCGTCAGTGACGACCAAACCAGCAATCTCGATGGCCGCGAAGACAACTTGATGGCCAGAAGAAACGAAGATAGTTGAGAAGACTTGAAGACTATAAAGAGAAACAAAGGGCGTAACAAAGTCCCCGCTGGAGGCGACGAAGAGGAAGGGTAGAAGGAAGAATAGAAGAAAGAGAGAATGGAAATGAAAGAAAGGAGATGGTGGAAGGAAAAAAAAAAGGAAGAAGAAAAGGAGGTGAGTAAAAAGGAGGAGGAGGAGGTAGATAAGGAGGAAGTCAGTGAGAAAAGAGAAAAGGAAGAAGAGATGGAGAAAGAGGAGGTTGACAAGAAGAGAGAGAAGGAGGAGGGAAGAGAGGAGGTGAAGAACGAAACAAAGGAGGAGGGAAGGCAGTGAGATATAGAAAGAGAAGGACGAGAAGGGGGAGGAGAAGAGGGGCAAGGAGGAAGAGGATAAGAACGAGAAAGTGTTGAGGAGAGTAAGCGAAAAAAAATATATATATATAGGCACATGAAATGAAGGCAACTGTCATAAACTATAAGGCCAAAAGGAATAAAACAAGTGGAATACTAACACGGAGAGGACAAAAACCAAGGACAGATGCAGAGAAGGAGAAACAAAAGACTAGAGAAATGAAGAAGGAATAAGACAAGAAGATGAAAATAGATTGGGGGAGGAAAGGGTTTCATGAAGAAAATATAGGACAAAAAAAAGTCTTAAGGGGCCGAAGGTAAGAAGGAGGACACTAAGGAGGACAAGGAGGAAAACAAATTGTCCATTGGAGGTAAAAGGATAAAGAAAGAAATATGGAGTAGGCTGGACTTATTTCTGAGGATGAGGAGGAAAGGAAAAGGCAAAAGAGAAAGCATAGTTGGGGACGGTAACGAAGCTCCCAAGGGAGCGAGCTTAGGGGTGGGTGGGACGGCAAAAGGTGGAGGGAATGGAGATCGTCTATGTCACAAAAGAGGACACAAAGGAAAGGACACAAAGGACAAGAGGTTCGGAGAGAGTCGACGTAGGTGGAGAGTGGAAAGGGATATCGGAGGTGAGAGAGGAGAGATTCTGGTCTCAAAAGAAGAAGCGAAGGAACAGATAAGAAAGTGTAAAGGCTATACCCTATGCACTGAGATCTGGCCGTTAGGGCGGACCACTGGGAGTTCCCCTGTGGTGCCACATATAATTATTTTATAGTTTTATTTTATTATATAATTCTATTTTATAATTTTATAATGTTGCCTCATATGATTATATTATAATTTTTTGTCACACACCACCACTGAGATAAAAATCAAAGCAATGTTTTCTATACAAAGGTTTCGTTTCTTTAAGTGTAGATATGGCATATGTGCATGCGAGAGCGACGTTGCCACTACATCTAATCTCTGGCCCCGCCCCCCTCACACTGCATTCAGAAAACATTGCATCCACAGGCACGTTCTCGCCATGGATGCCCATATGTGGCAACACCGGGAAATCTCCTAGCCACGCCTTATCGGCCAATTCTCCTTGCGCTGACTACAGAATTCTAGAGCGCGGGGAGGACGGATCGTTTCTAGAGTGCCAAAACGTCGTTCGGAACTAGCAGCTTCGGATAGGTAAGGAACAAGAACATTGTCTGGTGCTTCTAGGACGATACCTTTTCCTGCAAAAATATGATGTCTTAGAGAAAAATGACACCACAGTATAAGGTGACGTCATCTTCTTAATGAAAAATAATAATAATGATAATGACCTCAGACAAACGTTACTAAAAATTTGTCCTCCAAATATTAGATGCCGACAAAGAGTTACAGTATGTGTGCCTAGCTGTGACGATTTCATTCCTACTGATAAGAAGAACAGGTAATCTTGAGCGGCTACAAGGAAGCCGCGAGAGTTGGTGTCTTTCTTCATGTCTGAGCTGCCCAGTTGCAACAATCTCTCTTGTCCTAATGCAGGACGAAATGCATGAAGTACGACATCGTGCTGAAGGCGTACATAATAGTCCTTTGATAGAGAGAGTTGCGACATGACGATACGATAATGACCCAGGTAGGCCTTTTGTGGCCAAATCATTTTCGCTCGCGCTTACTGTTTGTTATTGCAATTGCTTTTTCGATCTATTGTGCTTTTTCACTGAATATACCAAGTCCTTGTGCATTCAGATGTACCAGCAGTCCATTTATACAGAGTTACTTCATACAGAAAGTCGTGACAACTCCGGACACACCACCGTTCTGAGAGTTCTCGCAATTCTCTGTATAAAGGGACGATACACAATTCCTTCCGTATCAGTTGTGTGACGGGACTTTTCTTCCTGTTCTGGCTGCGGCTGAGGCCCGTCCGGTGGAGCGCAGCACCCCTGATCTTGGCGGCGAAGGGGCTCAGACCCCCTCCCCCCTCCCCCTCCCCCACCCCCAGGTTTGACCCTTTCAGGTGGTCAGGTGGCGTTACTTTTTTTTTTTCTTTCTTTTTTTGTGCAGTCAGGCTAGTTCTCGGTGATCACCGCCCTTTGAAAGCGAAATGATGAACGGAAACAGGAAACGAAGGGAGAGAGAGAGAGAGAGAGAGAGAGAGAAAGAAAGAGAAAGCGGAGAGCGTGAGAGTGTGTGTGTGTGTGTGTGTGTGTGTGTGTGTGTGTGTGTGTGAGAGAGAGAGAGAGAGAGAGAGAGAGAGAGAGAGAGAGAGAGAGAGAGAGCGGTAGGGGAAGGATCCAGGAGGAAATGTCCAACCGCGAGAAAGATCAAACCTAAAAGGAGATGACGTCGGACGAGTCGAGGGAAGAGCAAAAGAGGGGAAATGAAAAAGGGGAAACAAGGAGACAAACGAGGACGAGAAATGAAATAAAAAAGAAAAGGAAATGAAGTGATGACGCAGGAAAGTTTGGCCACTCTGATACAAAGAAAGAAATAAAGAGAGAGAGAGAGAGAGAGAGAGAAAGAGAGAGAGAGAGAGAGGGAGATGAAGTAGGTATCGAGAAAAAACGCAGAAAATTTGTATGTGAAGACAAACAGAAAGAGAAGAAGCAAAAAAAAAAAAAGAAGAAGAAGAAGAAACAGAAGGATAAAGGAAAGGGAAAAACAAGATGAGGAATATCAACATCAGGAAAAATATAAAAAAAGAAAAAACAAACAGAAGAAAAATAGAAGAAAAAGGAAAAGAAAAAATGTGTAAAAAGAAGAGAATGGAAGAAGAGGAAGAAGAAAAAGAAAGAAGAAGAAGAAGAAAACGAGAGAAAAAAAAATTGTCGGGAAGAAAAAGAAGAAAGTTATGAAGACGAAGAAAAAAATTAAAATCACGAGGACACAGAGGAGGATGAAAATGTCAAAGATGAAGAAGTTATATATGTAGGAGGTGAGGCTGAAGTTACTGAAGTTGGGTGTGTGCATATGTGTGCGTGTGTGTGTGTGTGTGTGTGTGTGTGTGTGTGTGTGTGTGTGTGTGTGTGTGTGTGTGTGTGTGTGTGTGTGTGGAGTATGTGCGAATTTATGTGTTTGTGCGTTCGCAAGCAAAGATAACAGATGAGTTTTGCGCGAAAATGTGTTTAGAAGAGCGATGAAGCAAACTTGTGTAGTTGCAGCGGAGCGCGCGCAGAGGTCTGAGAGCCAGCAGACATCTTCATTCGCAGTAGAGGAGGAGGATTAAGAAGTGAATAGAGGAGGAGGAGGAGGAGGAGGAGGACGAGGAAGAGGAGGACGAGGAGGAGGAGGGGGAGGAGGAGGAAGAGGAAGAGGAGAAGGAGTAGGAAGCGGAAAAGGATGAGAATGAGGAGAAGAAGAAGTAGTAGGGGAGTTAATAATGGCAGAAGGAAGTGAAAGAAGCGTCAGCGAAAGAAGAGATATATTAGGAGGATAATAGGAATGAAAATAAGAATAAGTGGGAAGAAGAGGTGAAGGGGAATGAGGAGGAAGGAGGAGTAGGAGGAGAGGTACAGCCAGAATGAAAGGAACAGATGATGGAAGGTAAAATTTATGGAGATAATAAAGGGGAAGGAAAAAATGAGGAAAGGCAAGGGAAAGGAAGATTGTGATGCACACAAGAAGTCGAAAATGGTGAGGAAGAGGAGGAAGAGGAGGAAGAGGAGGAAGAGGAAGAGGAGGAGGAAGAGTAAGAGGAGGAAGAGGAAGAGGAGGAAAAGGAAGGAGGAAAAATAAGAAGAGGAGGAAGAGGAAGAGGAGGAAGAGGAAGAGGAGGAAGAGGAATAGGAGGAAGAAGAGGAGGAAGAGGAAGAGGGGAAAAGTAAAAATAATATAAAAAGGTTCAGGAATATATGTAGTATGAGGAAGAGAATTAAAAGAAGAAGAAGAAAAAATGAGACTGAAGAGACTAAGGAAGGAAAGAAGAGAAAAATTTAGAAGGAAAGAAAATCGAATAAGAACAAATGAAAATGAATTAACGAATCAACTGAAGAAAAAGAAGACGATGAGGTAAAAGATGAATAAAGCGAAGAAAGGAAGAGCAGTCTTAGTGAAAGGATGGATCCGAAAGAGAAAAAGAATAAAGAACGGAATAAGATAAAGTCAGACGAAGAGGAGATGAACGAGAAGAAATGAAAGAAAGAAGAAGACGAGAAAGCGAAATACGGAAATGCATCGAAAGGGAGAAATCAAGAAAATAAGAAGAAGGAAGGCAAACGTAAAAAGTATGAAAAATCTTCGTGTCCTCTAAATTTATCTTTAAGGAAAAGGGGTTACAAAGGACTCAAAAGTATCAGTAATACAAGTAACATTCTGGAGAAGGTGGAGGAATCCACATAATGGTGTCTTCTCTTTGTGGAGTGTTATCTTTTCTTTGTACTGCCTTTGTGAATACAAAGGCGGAAGAGAAGGGAAGGGGAACCACACTGTCAGATAGGAAGCAGAGATCACACTAACTACGCATGGACTTGTAAATAAGGCTCCCACATGAAAGACGGCAAGAAAGCTTAGTTTATGAATGTGTGTGTGTGTGTGTGTGTGTGTGTGTGTCTGTGTGCACGCCCGCGCGTACGTGTATGTACGTGCGTGTGTGTGCGTGTGCGCACGCACGCGTACAAGAATGAGAAAAACGGACCTGAACTAGTTTGTTGTCGACTCCCGAGTCCGGATGAGACCCCAACCTCCAAGTTCCAGAAGGTCCAGTTCAAAGAGTTCTCGTTTCCAGAGGAGGTTGGAGGCCCAGGCGGCCCCCCCCCCCAAAAAAAAAAAAAAAAAAAAAAGGAGGAGGACTCAGTTTTTTAGTGTTGGAGGGATTTTTTGGAGCAGCAGGAGGACTGTTGAGGAGGGGAGGGGAGAGGAGGGGACATTGGTAAACAAGCTCCCTGTCGCGGTATGAGCTTAGTTCTGTGTCTAGAGGTTGCGTAGGCAAACACAGTCCTGGCCGAGGAGAGTAGTAGCTCTCCCACAAAAGAAAGAGTATACATATGCAAACAAAAGAAAGAAAAAGAGAGAAGAAAGAGAGAGAGAGAGAGAGAGAGAGAGAGAGAGAGAAACAGAGAGAGAGAGAAACAGAGACAGAGAGAGAAACAGAGAGACAAAGAGAGAGAGAGAGACAGACAGGCAGACAGAGACAGACAGACAGACGGAGAGTAAAGAGAGACAGACAGAGAGAGAGAGAGGGAGGGAGAATGAAAGACTAAAAGAGAAAGAGTAATGAAAAGAGTAAGTGAAAGAGTGAAAGAGAAAGAGAGAGAGTCTGTGTGTGCGTGTGTGTATGCGCGTGTGTGTGTATGTGTGTGTGTGTATGTGTGTGTGTTTGTGTGTCTGTGTGAGTGAGTGAATATATATATGTGTGTGTGTGTGTGTGTGTGTGTGTGTGTGTGTGTGTATTCACCTTGGTCTTTGGATCGCGTGTTGGACTCGTGATCAACAGCTATTTCCCTCCCGGAAGAGAGCTCAGAGCTCGTATGACCGATCTATGGGTAATGCTATGACCTTTCACACACACACACACACCCAACTCCCCGCCCACGAGAGTCAGAGTAACGACCCGAAACACAGCGATACCGAAATAATTTCGGCCCGGGGCAGGATTCGAACCAGGTACTGCGAGCACCACCGTACTTCCCAGTCCAGTGCTCTACCAACTGCGCCACCGAGTCGTGTGTGTGTGTGTGTGTGTGTGTGTGTGTGTGTGTGTGTGTGTGTGTGTGTGTGTGTGCGCGCGTCTGTGTGTGTGTGTGTGTGTGTGTGTGTGTGTGTGTGTGTGTGTGTGTGTGTGTGTGTGTGCGTGTGTGTGTGTATGTGTGTGTGTGTGTGCATGTGTATGTGTGCGCGCGCGCGCGCCACATGCTTTCAAGTAAAATGATTAGATACAGTGTTTGCAATGGGATAAGCTTAATCCGGGAAGTGCTACAATGGAACGCATCCTGGTCTTTGGTTGAATGGTGATACAATGTTACATTTGCGGGTCTTGTATGAAGACTTGCAAGAAATATGGTGTGCAGATTAGGATATGACAGAATGGATGTAGTTGCGTCACGGAAAACGAGTAGGATTAGGGGCAAAGTGTTCGGTGTTCTGAATATTAATTCATCAAAGTCCCTTTTGTCCTTAGTCCAGTTACTAGCGCAGTGGTTCCCAAATCATACGAGACCCCATTTGTACTTCTAGCAGACACACATGCACCCCCACGCACCTTCTTTTTTCTTTTTTACATGAAATTATATATATTTTCATTTATATTTTTTTCCATTTATATCTTAACAGAAAACGGGTTGGGGTGATTGATAGATACTTTGTATGTATGTAACGTTTGACATTTGTTCTTGGATGCAGAATGATCACTAAAAAACACTAAAGCGCTTGGGAATTACTGCTCCTTTTCGATTTCCTTTATGGTTACCAGCAAAAAAAATTGTTCTTGAAATTATTTAATTATTCTTATTAAACAATTATTTTTAAGCAGATGACTTCAGGCCCCCTTGTATCCTCCTCACTTGAGGAGAGAGACTGAGGTTGGGCACACGACGCGATCCTGAAGTGAAGGGAATGGGGGATTTAAACTTGGGCTCACAGAAAAACCGACGAATACACTTGACATGTAATAATTACGCGTGAGAGGAAAAAAGAGGAGTTAACTCCGGTTGGGGAAGAAGAAGAAGAAGAAGAAGAAGGAAGAGAAAGAAGACGACCAATCAGGAAGATAGTAAACGGAACAGCAAAGGAGATGCGAAGGAAGAGAAGTGTGAGACACAGAGGAACGAGAAGCTGAAAAGGAGGTAGATAATCGAGAGAGAGAGAGAGGGTAGGAGGAATTCGAATTGAGGAAAGCAGAAGGATATTGAATAAAAGTTAGAATGAAGATGCGAGGACAAGAAAATGAGCAGAGAAATAAGGAGTTTTAAGTGAATAAACGAGTGAAGACTGGCGTATAGAATAGAAAGGAAGATGTAAAGTTAGAAATATAGAAGAAGTAGATGGAAAGGAAAAAAGACTTGAACACAGAGAAGTAGGAGAAATCGTAAATGCGAAGGAGGAGATAGGGAGACGAAATGAGCGAAGGAAGAATGGAGGGAAAGAAGGAAGATCGAGAGGAAAAGATGACACAAATAGGACAATGTGACGAAAAAAATCAATGAAATGGGAACTGACTGTATGAAAGCAAGACGTTATTAGGAACTGAGAGTTGGAACGGGAGTTTAGAAATTAGAGGAACGTTGGAGACGTGCTGCGTGGAGGCGGTGGGGTGGAGGGGTGCAACGGAAGGGAAAAGGAGAAGTGAAGGAGCTGGGTAGAGTGGAAGCCAACAAGTCGATCAGGCGCGCTAGAAAGCTGCTGTGCTCGGCGGTCACGAGTCTTACAAGGGTAACTACACGTGTTGGCTACAGAGTCTTACAGGGGTAACTACACGTGTTGGCTACAGAACACTACACTGCGTACATCCAAAAACGAAACGACAAAGATGCTAACAGACAGACAGATTGAAACGGACACACAGGCAAACAGACAAAGCGACACAAAGAGACAGGCAGACAGGAGGACAGACAAAGAGAGAGACTGAGACAGACATAAAGAGAAGGGAGGGTTTAGTAGGAAAGGGAAGAAAGACAGGAGGACAGACAGACAAAGAGAGAGACTGACAGACAGACATACAGAGAAGGGAGGGTTTAGTGGGAAAGGGAAGAAAGGCAAGTAGGCAAACAAGCAGGCACCCACAACAACCATCAGTTGCAAGGCGAAAGGCAGAGGGGAGAATGTCCGCGTATGATAAGGCTGCAGATTTGCACGCAAAGGAAGAGAAAAGAACGACGATGAAGGAGAAGAGAGGAGAAGAGAGGATAGGTGACTCACAAAGAAGGGGCAAAAAGAAGTTATGAAAAATGCGAGCAAGTTTAAGGAGCTACCGAGGCTACGAATTCCAAAGAAAGTTTTGTGTAAGGCAGAAGGCAGTAGGGGTGTAGCATCGGGGCCGATAGCAGCATTACCAGCAGCAGACATTCAGGGACCATAGCTGAATTAAGGGACGGTTGTCTGAAGTCGCCGAAGGCAAATGGGGAGGCAGCTTGACCACGTGCGGTGGAGTTGACAGGATTTACCTTGAGGCACAGGTCAACGAGGGGCTGGGATATGACCAGCTGCAGACGATGGCCTACGTCACCTCCGAAAGCGAACAGAGAACGCAGAAACGAAGGCGAACGCGTGGTTGAATCGATTAGAAAATAGAAAGACTAAGTGAATACCAGGGGAAGAAAGGGACAGGGTATGAAGAGTTTCTGGAAAATGGAACGAGGAATGAAATTAGGGTCTATCAAAAAAACGGGGGTCCATAATTTGAGTGACGGAATGAGAGAAAGGAAGAATGGAGAAGGGTTAAGGAAGGAAAAGGTTCCGCACACGACGCAAAATCACGCAGGTCCTTCCAATAGAGCAGCGTCCGCAAAGGAAGCTCAGAAACCTAATAGAAAAGACACACGCGAACACACACACATACACACACACACACACACACACATATATATATATATATATATATATATATATATATATATATACATATATATATATATATAGATATATATATATATATATATATATATATATATATATATATGATGTTGGTGGAAAAAGAAGTCACGGGTCTAGTTCCGAGTTTCTGAGTTTATTCCTGACCGGTTTCGCTCTATGTTTCTTCTGAAGAAGCATAAAGCGAAACCTGTCAGGAATACACTCAGAAACTTGGAACTAGACCCGTGACTTCTTTTTCCACCTTCATCAACTTGTCACAATGTACCAGCATATATATATATATATATATATATATATATATATAATATAATATAAATATATATATATAAATATATATATATATATATATATATGTGTGTGTGTGTGTGTGTGTGTGTGTGTGTGTGTGTGTGTGTGTGTGTGTGTGTGTGTGTCCTTGACGGTTCATGGGGCTACTATACATGGACAAAGAAACTGTGTAAATTTGAAGAAGTGTCGCGGCTTACTCTAACCTGCATGCCTTGTCCGGGCACTGGTAGGAGATTCCCTGTAACCAATTGAGGGCAACAAACAGCAGGAAAGGACTAATTAGCGGTTCTGAAGAGCCAGGATAAACTCAGCATTCCACTGGTGTTTATAGTTTGCTCAAGTAACGCAGAACGCGCCTCGGAATCGGAACAGAATTGGTCAGCGAAACAGGAAAAAACAAAAGACAATAAAGATTGCTACAATAAATTTGCCAACATGTAAAGCTAAGGGAGAGGAGATAATACAGATGATGAAGGAAAGAAGACTGGGAATTGTTGGACCGTGCGAAACCCGAATTAGAGGAAGAGGAGAGAAAACACTGGATAGAAATTATAAAATCATATATAGTGGGAACGATGACGGAAGACATGGGACTGTTTTAATGCTATCACCACTGATGGCAGAAATGGTCGACAGTGTGGACTGTTGGAATAAAAGAATTGTATGTATAACGTTGAAAATTAAACAGACCAAAATTGGCATCATTCAAACATATGCCCCGCAACAAGGTAGAAGCTTGAGGGAGAAAGAACAGTTTTATGAAATTCTACAGGCAGTGACAGAAGAAATAAGATATCAGGAGTGGATCATTGTCACGGATGATATGAATGGACATTTCGGAAAGAATAGAGATGGAGTTGAACACGCCACTGGCGAATTTAGCATCGTCGAAAAGAACATAAGAACATAAGAACCAGGAAGGAGAGAAAATAATCGGTTATTGTGTGATGAATAACATGTCCATAACTCTTACTTACTCTTACTCTGTTGGCTGTCAGGCCGGACGGCCCTTCACCGTTTTCACTATGCCTCTCCAGATGGTTCTACATCCTCTGCCAATTCTTTCCAGTCCTCTCTTGGTGCCACCCTCTCCACGTCCTTCTTTACTCCATCTATCTATCTGTACCTGGGTCTCCCTAATGGTCGTCTGCCCTCTACTCCTCCTTCCATCACCTTTTTGGTAGTCTGCCTCCATTCGTACGCAGTGTCCAGCTCACCTTGCCCATATTCGTACGCAGTGTCCAGCCCACCTTGCTCATGTCCATAATGAATACTTATTACAAACATCAGGAGAGCCACAAGTGGACATGGTGTAGGTGGAATGCACTACAACAATGATTTAATGAGAAGTCAATGATTTCCTTACCAACAAGAAAAATCTATTTAAAGATGTAAAGACTATATCATCTGTGTCCTTGAATTCTGACCACAGATTGGAGGTGGCTAAGTTAGGAATTGGATAACCAAAGGAAAGAGCCGAGAAAAAACAGAAGATATTTAGATTGGAAAGACTGAAAGATGAAGAGACAAAGCAAACACTACAACAATTGATAGAATTGCGAAAACCGACAGAACTTGAAATGGAAGAAATGAGTATAGAGGAGCAATGGAATCAAATCAAATAAACTGTGTATGGGGCAGCTGAAGAGACAGTTGGTATTAAAATCAAATATAGTACCAAAAAGAAAAACACGGCATGGTGGACTCATGATGTAAAGGTAGCAGGTAAGAAAAATATCAAGATCTTTTAGAAAATGGATGAAAACGAGCGACATTGGAGACAGGCAAGTTTATGAAGATAAACGGAAGAATGCAGAAGCAATCAAAAGAACAGCTAAGGAAGAGATTTGGATCAGGATTGGACAGGACCTAGAAAGAGACGTATAAGGGACAAGAAAATTATTGTACAATATGGCTAAGAACTATGGGAAAGGAAATAATGAAACAACACATGCAGTAAAGGATAAAACGGAAACAGAACTACTGACACAACCAAAGAAGATGGAGGGAATATTTCGAAGAACTCATGAATGTGGAGGAAGAACGGAATGTGGAAATACAGCAGGAGCAACATGGAGAGGACCTAAATGAGATTAGAATACAGAAAGTGAAAAAGATGAGAAACGGTAAAGCCCCAAGTGATGACGTGCTACCTATAGAACTACTTAAACCTGCTGGAGAGGGATGTGTCGAGTGGTTGAGAAACATCTTGAATAATGTGTGGAAAGAGGAAAGAGCGACACATGATTGGCCTAGGGGTATATATATGTATGTATGCGTGTGTGTGTCTACATCTGTTTGTATGTGTGTGTGTATTTACCTAGTTGTATTTTACGGGACGGGAGCTATGCTCGTAGTGTCCCCATTTTCGTATCTCTCCACATCCAGTTTATTCTTGAAATTGTGTGCGCGCGTGTGTGTGTGTGTGTGTGTGTGTGTGTGTGTGTGTGTGTGTGTGTATGTATATATATATATATATATATATATATATATATATGTGTGTGTGTGTGTGTGTGTGTGTGTGTGTGTGTGTGTATGTGTCTACTAGACATATTAATTGTAATTTATTCTTGTTTCCCTTTTTCATTTCCCTTCTCAGCTTATAACCGATGAGGCCATTGAATTGAACCTTCTCGACCTAAGCCCTCTTCATTCCGGTCTACTTCGATCCTCTTTCTTTGAGATCGGATGTTACCATGAAATGCTGTTTACTCCTTTTTTCATTTTCTTCCTCTATTTCTTTTTATTTTGTTACTCTACTCTGTATCAGACTGCCCTCGTGATTATCTATGGCTAGAATTATGTTTTAATGTTCATCTGTAGCTACTTTTCTATTTCTTAACGCCTCATTTTTTTTTCTAGCTAAACTACTCGGCTTTGTCTATTTTCGTTGAGTTGAGAAAATAAAAATGTAAATGTTATGAATGTTTTCTTTATCACTAACCATTATACCTTTAACACTCTTCTCATTCTTCTTCCAGACTACATCAGTTTTACGTAGAGCCTAGTTTGCCGAAGTCTCCACACACTCCAACTTAGCTACTGAGCTGTTAGCCGAAGACGATAGATCCCAAGGCTCTTACTAGAGTCTGATATTGTACGGGAACTTTAAGAAATCCGTCATGGAGCTACAAGAAAATGGGAATATCGTTGTGGGTCGGCAGACAAATTCTCAGCATTCGTGCTTTTGATTACTTACACAAAATGGCTACTATGATTGAAGATAGAGTTAAATTTCAAAGGTTTTCTCCGGATCCGTCCAATATCCACCAGGTCATCAAAATCTACTGAGAACATAAAATGTGGTAACACTGACCCCAGTGGGACTCCACCACTAACTTTCTTCCGTTCAGGCATCTTATCCTTCTCTATTACCTTCGAGAAGTCTCTCTTTTATTCCATTAAATTCCCTTGAATATTTATATGTTCAAGTTTCCATATTTTTTGTGACGTGTACCTTATCAAGGCTTCTCTGTAATACACAGTCCACCCAAACCTTTCTCTCTTGGAGAGCATCCAATACTCACGGACAAAAACTCAACATATTCCTTTCCTGAAGTCAAATCGATTTTCCATTATTTCTTCGTGCTCTAAATACGTTGACCACCTGCCTCTCACAATTCTTTCGCATATTTAGCTACCAAACTGGTCAAAGGCGCTAGCCTATAATCAAGAGGAACCTTCCTATCACTACATTTATAAATTAACGCAATATTAGCCAGTTTTCAATTGATAGGCACTTTCCTTTCTCTTGTCCACTAGATGTCCTCGAAAAGCTTTGAATATTCAACTGGAGATCTCGTCGGGTCCTGTGGCTTTCGTCACACGCAGTACATCTAGTATGTGTTAGCGTGGTATAATTGTATAACATATTATCGTGCATTGTACTGGTGTGTTGCTTGTTTGGGGAATTATATGTTTCCCCCTCTTTATAAAATTGTCATATGTTTTGTTGTTTATTGTTTTATTATTTATTATAATGTGTACATTATGTATATTTGTAATTATATTGGATATCGCAAATGCGATGCGCGTCTTTTTTTTTTTTTTTTTTTGGCGCCAATTGGAGCTTGGCGTTAGTTGAAAGCCAGCCCTCTTTGTATACACACGCATTAGTTGTAGTATCATTGATTACAGTGTGATTCCCACAAATTATTTTTATTGCCACCCAATACAAGTAGCTTTTTCTACATCTTTTCTGTCATACATCTCTTGCATCAATCATTTTATTTTTCTTAATTTCTCTCAGAGTATATTTCCACGGACTGGAAGTTACTGTTATATATTTCAGCTTACGCTATGCCATTTTCAAACATTGTTCCACTTACTTTCAACTTTGTGATTTCTTCCCTGTGCCTGAGCTTTAGTTTACCACTGGCGAATTGGTAAAACACTAGGATTGTGTGTGTGTGTGTGTGTGTGTGTGTGTGTGTGTGTGTGTGTGTGTGTGTGTGTGTGTGTGTGTGTGTTTGTGTGTCTGAGTATGTATGTATGCGTGTGTGCATATACGTATGTGTGCGTGTGCGTGTGTAAATGGATCGCACGTTTATTTCTTCTGATGTATTGTTATCTAAAGGACCAGGATGATTTCTCTCTTTACATTTTAGAACCAGTGATAATGCTGTTCTCATATTCATGGCTTGAGATTGGTTCATCTTTCTGCAAACTTCGTGAATGAGCTGATCACTGTGGCAAGGAAGATGTATTAAGGTTGCCTCTTACACTCGGGATAGACATGAATTCAAAGTCCTTCAGGTCATTTTAAAAACCTTTTTATGGATACGTATTATCAGAAAGTCTTCATCCAATCACTGCTGTTCATGACTGATAAATTTGTTCTTGTTTTCACTAATTTCATTTGGCAGAGGGAAACTCTACCCCTCCTGCAAAAGTGCCAACATAAAAACCTTAAGGTAGACGGTGTGCTTTGCAGAATTGGACTATTTCTCCGGTTTTTATTGTGTCACTGTACGCCTCTACTATGTTTTTTCCCTGTCATATATCTAATGTGTATCACTGCCAGTATCATCATCGTCAATAATATGCCAAGCACAAGAACCACAGTAGTCACCACCTTCCCTATCACCGTAATTAACACCTACTGTATATGCTAACTTCCTTTCCATTCTCTTTCCTTTCTACCGTCAGAGCCACCGTCTCCTTATTTTTTCTCTGATTTTTTCCTCTTCTGTGCTAGCTCCCATTGTATTTCAACTTTTCTATTTCTATTACCCCACCTTCTCTCCTCCTCCTCTTCCTCCTCTTTCTCCTCCTCCTACTACTCCTTACCCTCCTTCTCTTTGTCTTTCTACCTTTCTTCTTCGTTCCCCCTACCCACCCTAATATCTTCTACCCACCCTGTTATCTTTCTTCCACTTTCCCTCATCTTTGTCCTCCTATTTTCTTCCTTCTAACCTCGTATTTCCCTTCCTTCCTTTCTTCTTTCTCCTTTCCTCCCTTATTGTCTTCCTCCTAGTTCCTCTCATCATTGGCCACTTTCTCCTCCTTTCTTGTCTTTCTGTTCTCTTTCTCGTCCTCTTTCTCGTCCTCGTCGTTATTATCCATATCTCCCTTTTCGTTGTTGTCACCAGAAGAATAGTTACTATAGCCAAGACCATTACCATCTACATATTCATTGTCGACTTGATCTTCATTGTCGTCGTCTTCGTCCACATCCTTTTGTTGTCTTTGTCTCCCTCCCTCGTCGCCGTAGTCATCGCCGTCATCATCATCATTGTCATCGTCGTCGTCGTCATCGTCGTCGTCGTAGTCATTGTTGTCATCGTCGTCATCGTTGTCATATTCGTCGTCATCGTCGTCATCGTCATTATCGTTGTCATCGTCGTCATCGTCATCGTCATCGCCATCGTCGTCGTCATCATCATCATCATCACCACCACCACCTCCACCATCACCACCAGCATCATTTCTACCCCCATCATCATCCTTATCACTACTCTACTTTGTTTTCCTGAAACATTTTTTTTCCTTTGCCAATATTTATTCCTCTCTTCCGTCCTCTGTCTTCTATTTGTTGCCATCCATCTGGCAAGAGACTCTCTTCCTTTCGTCTTCTTTCTCTTTTCTCCTTCTCTTTTTCCACTCCTTACTTCTCCTTTACTTCTTGCGACACTGCTTCTGACCCAGGGCAGTGGCCAGGATGCAGGGATGACCCGTCATCCAGGAGGTGCCAAGATAAGAGGGAGGGAGGAGGGTGAAGGGAAGTGGAATATATAGGAAATGGAATAGGTGGGAGTGGTTTCTATGCCTTTTTCTTTTTGGCTACCCCTCGTGTAGGGCGAAAAAGGCTTTGGTATATGTATGTATGTACTTCTCCATCTCATTTACCTTCTCTTTCGCTATTTCTCCTTTGGCTTTCCCCCATATATCTTACTTACTCCATGAACGTCACGCAGTCAGTATTTCAGATAATCCAGTCGTAACCTTACGGACCAGAGTCACGCAACATTGTTCTATGATTGGCGAAAATCCACAATGAGACGAATGGTGATCACTTTTAACTCCTACAATTGTTCCTTTCTTCTTCCTTCCTTAAATATCTTTTACCGACGTCCGACGCCATGACCTTTCGGCGCGATATTTTCCTCAAGAATAAACGTTATGGTTATTGGTGCTGAAATACAATTATCTTATTATTTTCCCTTCCCTTACTTTTCCATCTTTCCTCCTCCTCCTCCTCCTCCACTTCTTCCTTTTCCTTTTCCTCCTCCTCCTATGCCCCCTCTTCCTCCTTTTCCTCCTCCTCTTCTCTCCCCTAATTCGTTTTCCTTCTCACATACTCTGGCTGTGACTTGTTGCCGTCGCTACAAAAGAAAGTTGTACAGTTACACGTTACAACCAATCTATGGCTACTTGCGCCACTGATTTGGTTCAAGTCGCCACCAAAACCAAGCCAGGCAAAAGAGGAAAAAGAGGGACAAATGGAAAGAAAAAGAGGAAGAGAAAAAGAAGAGGATGCATGGAAGAGAGCTGAGAGAGGGAAAGGTAAAAAGGGAAAGAGAAAGAGGAGAAAAGGAACGAAAGATGTAGAAAAGAAGGAGGGAAGGAAAAGAACGAGGAAACTAGGTTTAAATGATGATGGAGAGAATTAAATGTAAGGGGATGAAAGAAAAGATGAAACGGAAGGCGAAAGAGAAAAGGCAGGAGAAAAAAGGAACAGAAATCGGTGTAAAGGTAACAAGAAAACATAAGAAAGATTAGGAGACATTTACGAAACAGCAGGCGGAAGAAGAATACAGACTTAAAGATCAAAGGGAAAAGGAAAAAGGGATCCAAGAAAGAAGATGACAGAAGAGAGTCAAAAGCAGCAGACGGTGCAAAAACAATTACGAAAACAACAACAGCAACAATGAAACAACAGTAGCAATAATACCATCATCAGCACCGACAACAACAAAAACATTATCGTCGGCAGCAGCAGCTGGAAATAAACGGTGGAGAATTTCTAGACAAAGCTCCTCAGCCTAGGAAAGAAAATCGAAAAAGGCATTTCTCAATGGAATGATTAATGGACAGGGAAACAAAAGGAAAGGACGGAGTAAAATGGAAGACAACGTCGGCGATGGTGCTGCAGATAGGAAGAGAAAGAGAGAGAGGAAGAGAAAAAAATAGAGAGAGAGAGAGAAAGAGAGAGAGGAGAGAGAGAGAAAGAGAGAGAGAGAGAGAGAGAGAGAGAGAGAGAGAGAGAGAGAGAGAGAGAGAGAGAGAGAATGATAATTGGTAGGACACAGGTGGAACTAATAATCTGTCATTCTCCTTTCCTCATGTACTCACAATGATTATCTAAATGCAGACGTTTCTTCGTGTTGTTGTCGTCACAATATCTACATATCCTTTAATGAGTAGCTGAATTAAAAGAGGGGGGAAGAGTAAGTGGAAGAATTTGCCCAAAAAAGAATAGAAGAAGCAGAAAGAAGAGGAAAAGAAACAGAGGGAAAAATCTGTGAGTTTCATAAGGGCTGTTGGTATCCTGCACAAAGTTGTGTGTGTGTGTGTGCGTGTGTGTGTGTGTGTGTGTGTGTGTGTGTGTGTGTGTGTGTGTGTGTGTGTGTGTGTGTGTGTGTAATTCACCATAGTCTTGGATCACGTGCTGGACTCGTGGTCGACAGCTACTCCCCTTCCGGAAGAGAGCTCAGAGTTCATATATGACCGATCTACGGGTAATACTGTGACCTTACACGCACACACACACCCAACTCCCCGCCTACGAGAGTTGGAGTAACGACCCGCAGCGCAGCGATACTGAAGTTATTTCAGCCCTGAGCGGGATTCGAACTCAGACCTCCGTCACTACCACTGCGCCATCGAGTGACATAGGTAAAGAAATTTAAGAAAAGATGCAAGAAGAAGCAACGCAGGGGACAAGAAAGAGGGGAGTGCGCCGTTTCCAATCAGTTGGTAAAGAAAAATCTTCATGAAAAAATGAAAGGGAAGTTCAGGTATGGGACGAGAGTGAGAGGAGGAGGAGGAGGGAGGAGGGAGGGAAGAAGCACGTCGTGGATGAGAGGAGGAAGGTGGGGAGGGAGGGAGGTTGGGAGAACGAGACTGCGTGGGTGGCTATACAGAGGAGGCGTGGGAGGAAGGAGTCAAGAGGTATCCGTGTAGGAAGCAAGAAGGAACAGAACCGAGGAAGGAAAAGAAAAAGAAAACAAAACAAAAACAAAAAACGAGAAGGACTATTATGTCGACATGAGATGCAAGAGGAAGGATTAAAGAGAATGGGATTAGGAAGTGGTGAAGGATGGAGGGAAGGTAAGGAGGAGGAAAAGGAGCGAGGGGGAAATCAATTAAAGAAAAAATAAAGAAAACGTGGTGAGGAAGCCAAGTCGAGGTGGAGGAGGAAAAAATGGGAGGAGGAAAATAAGTATTACGAGGAAAATAAAGAACAAAATATAAGCTCAAAAGAAAGTGGAGAAAGTAGAAGGAGAAGAGGAAAAGGAGGAAACAGAAGATTGGAAAAGAATAGAGAGAGAGAGAGAGAGAGAGAGAGAGAATTGAGGAGGAGGAGGAGGAAGAGGAGGGGAAAGGAAAGAAGAAGTGGATGGGGTGAGGAAACGAAAGATGATATGAGAATACAGAGAAAAGAGGGGGAGAAAATAAGCAGAGTTGGGAAAAAGAATTTGTAACAAGAGAAGGGGATGGGAGGCAAGGTTAGGTTAGGTTAGGTTAAGTTACGTTAGGTTAGGAAGAAGGAAGAAGGGGAAGGCATCTGGTTAGGTTAGGTTAGGTTAGGATAGGTTAGGATAGGTTAGGATAGGTTAGGTTAGGTTAGGCTACGTTAGGTTAGATTAGGTTAGGTTAGGTCAGGTCAGGTCAGGTTAGGTTAAGTTAGGTTAGCTTAAGTTAGGTTAGATTAAGTTAGGTTATGTTAGGTTAGGTTAAATTAGGTTAGCTTAGGTTAAGTTAGGTTAGCTTAGATTAAGTTAGGTTAGGTTAGGTTAGGTCAGGTTAGGTTAGGTCAGGTTAGGAAGAAGGGGAAGGCATCAGGGGCTAAAAGAAGGAAAAAGACGAAACATATTTTCAGAGATATTGTAACATGACGACCGGAGAAACTACGAAGAAAGATGGTTGAAGGAAAATGGCGACAAGGAGACGGAGGAGTTTGAGGAAAAGAAGAAAGGAAGAGGACGAGGGGAGAAAAAAAAAATGGAAGTAAGAAGAAAACGGAATATCTGAAAGAATTGATGAAGGTAGAAATAAAAAATAAATCCTATGCATATGAAATAGTGTGGAGTTTTCCAAACCGAGTTGGGTCGAGTTGGTCAAATCCACTCAACGTTTTAGTTCTTCGTGAACGATGTTTTGAGAAGTCGGTGAAGATTGCAGTAAAGGACAGGATCACGTGGGTTTATCTACTTAGGAAGAGTAATGATTAAGGTGATCATTAGCAAAACTCGCGACTACTGTTTTCAGGAGGGACCTGAAGATGCTCACAATGAGGAACTGGAAACTGCGGAATTGGGAAAAAAATATATATATGAGGGGAAGGAAGAGTAAGTGAGGAGGTGGAGGAGGAATGAGGAGTAGGGTGAGGAGGGGGTGATATTGGAGGTCGAGAAATACAATATAAAAATGCTGCACACATCTATCGGGTGAGAGATATGCCGACAAAACATATCTGTCGATAATGACAGCAACACATCTTGCCAATCTCACAACACTACACGGCAAAAGTAATACCGTGACGGAGCACAAAGCACAGCCATCAGTGACAAAAAAAAAAAAAAAAAAAAAAAAAAAAAAAAAAGCAAGCAAGCTATCACAAGGACTCTGAGATGCTTTAGGAGGAAAGATACTCCGCACAAATTTGAAGGAAATGCCAAAGAACGTGGCAATCCACTCATAAGCGCTGAGACAAATAAGGAATGATTAATCAAACAGGGGAGAGGGCGTGGAGGAGAGGAGGCGAAGAGGGGCCCGGTGACGGGGGAGGAGAGTGGAATCCCGTGAGGCATACAGACGGACGTTATGAGCGACGGACGGATGCCAGGAGTTACGTCGACCACAGCAGCCAATTAACTCAGGAACAAAGAAAGGTTTCGTACGAATGCTCCTTCGGGTTTTTTTTTTTTTTTTTTTTTTTTTTTTTTTTTTTTTTGTCATTTCGAGTGAAAATAAGTGTATGTGCAGTTACGTGCGGATGTATTGGGGGGGTGGCGTTTGGGTTTTTATAAGTTGAAATTAAGATTAAACTAACCCATGTTGCTTGACTGGACTACTTCTTTATCTAGGTCATTCCACAAATCGATTCATCTTTAAAGAAAACCATATGTCTTGATATTTACAGAAAACTATATATCTTGATATTGTGAACTCTGCCTTGTTTAGCCTCTTGTTGCTCTTCCCTTCCATAATGAAAGATCTTTGTCGGTTTTATCTTCTTCCACAGCTCTGAATACGGTAATAACACCAACGTTTCTATTGCCAAAATGGTGAATTAATGAAATGTTAGGGGAAAAGACAGAAGAAAAGATATGACGTCAAGGAATGTTAAGGAATTGTAGGGTACACAAAGATCAGATATTTGTTTTAATCCTCTCGCTGGTGAGGGAATACTTCGACGAAGAATAAAAGAATAAAAGGGGAGGGTGGATAGGGATATAACTCGGTAATCTATAACCTCTTAATGACAAATTGGCTGTCACAATAGCGAATAACATAGGCTGATGGCTGCCGAAGTAAGACAGAAAGTGAAGTGCGACCTCGCGGTACGGAGGAAGGCTTTGTACCGAGCTGGCGCAAAGGGCAGGGAGGGAGAGAGGACGCCACGTCTGACATTCGTAGAGCAGGACAAAGAGTAAGGTAGGGTGGGTAGATATCTATAATAGGCGTTGTTAGGTGCAGGTTGAGAAGGAAGCCGCTATCGCCAATGAACAACATCTATGTATAGACCAAGACGTATGTAAGAGGGGGTTTACACTAACGGTTCGTCAAACAAGGTTCGACAGACACGTGTTTAAAGTGACGTGTGTACGTGTGAACGGGGTATTTGGGGTTTAACCAACGTGTTCGACAACCACATATCCCGTTCACACGTTCACACATCACTTTAAACATGTGTCTGTCGAACCGCGTTCGACGAGCCGTTAGACCGTGCAAACCCCCTCTTAGGGTGTGAAGAGAGGAGACGGATTAGTTTAGCGTGGAAGCGGAGCAGTTACATGAAGTATGATGTTTCCTTAAAACTCCAACATATATTTTTACAGAGACATAAAAATGAATTATTCGTGAATTATAAATTATGAATTATAAATTATGAATTATGAATTATAAATTATAAAAATGAATTTATTATCAAGTATAGAGCAGATAAGAATAAGAAATGGAGCGCGTGATCTAAGTCGTAAGTTTTATACAGATGACGTCATCCTGGTAGGAGCCATTGGTCAAATGATAAAATGATTGATGAAAAGTTCTGGGGAGGTGTGTGAAACTATGAAGACTAAATTAAATATGAAAACGAAGTTAAGAAGACGGGATGACGAAAGGTAAATCAATGGAAAAGGTGACGGTAGATGAATCAAGGAAGTCATCTATTATGAAACATCCGTGATGATGCACGAAACAATAAGAAATAAAAAAAAAACGAGGTTTCAAAATTGTATGGAAAGGTGAGAAAGTGTCACTAAACACTGAAGTTTAGATAGTGAAGTATACGTGATGATGCATGAAACAATAAGAAATAAAAAAAAAACGAGGTTTCAAAATTGTATGGAAAGGTGAGAAAGTGTCACTAAACATTGAAGTTTAGATAGTGAAGTGCATTTCATTGAAAATGAGATAATTATTTATATATTTCAAAGAGCGACAAGAAGGTTTACACCAAAACCCGCGGAGGGCGGTCCAGTATGGAAGAGAACGAAAAGCAAATCGATTTGAGGTCAAGGGTCAGGTCACGGGCGGCTGGAAGAGAAGGGAGTACCTCAGAAAGAGAATTAAAGAGTCTCTGTGGAAAGAGAGGAAGAGAGAACACATTAATTTGCTCTAGCAAAATGTAATTTCACTGAAAATAATGATATTTTTCAGAAAATAAAGTGGTACTTCGTCTACTATGTGGCGAAGACACACAGCATTTCACTTTAGGAAAACAGTGACACTGGTTGTGTGCGTCTGTCTGATTCACCATGGTCTTGGACCACGAGTTGGACTTGTGATCGACAGCTATTTCCCTCCCGGAAGAGACCTCATAGCGCATATATGACCGATCTATGGGTAATACTGTTACCTTACACGCACACACACACCCAACTCCCCACCCACGAAAATTGGAGTAACGATCCGCAGCGCAGCGATACTGAAATCATTTCAGCCCTGGAAGAGATTCGAACCCGGACCGCTGTAGTGGCAGCCGGGAACTCTGCCCACTGCGCCACGAGTCGTGTGTGTGTGTGTGTGTGTGTGTGTGTGTGTGTGTGTGAGTGTGTGTGTGTATGTGTATGTGTGTGTGTGTGCGCGCGTGCGTATGTCTGTGTGTGTATTATTATATGTGTGATAGCATTTCTTTATATCTAAGCGTACATTTAATCTTGTGAAGACAGTATCCGTAACATCGTGCCTTCCTCGTGATGTGTTGAGGCAACGTGAGTAATATAAGAATTTGACAGACACTTGAATATAATCACGGAGGCGTCTTGGTTTGGAGATTGGCCTTGAGTCTTAAGGAGAGGGGCAACTCGAGGGGGGGGGCAATAAACGAAAGAAGGAATGGGCAAAGAGAAAGGAAGAGACAGGAGAAAGGAGAAGAAGGAGAGAAAGTAGAAGTAGAGAGAAGAAGAGGAGGAGAATAAGGAATGGATCTTGGAAAAATATAATAGATTAGTAGGTGAATAAATGAATAGATATACGAGTAGAAGAAGAATAATTAAATGAAAAATGAACAAACAGATAAATTAATAAATAGATAAATAATAGATAATAAATAAACTAAAAGATATCGAAATAAACAAATAAATGACATAATTAATGAATTAATATGTATCGAAATAAACAGGTAGATATATAAATTAATAAAAAAAAAATTAAGCAAATTATTTGATAAATAAATAGATGAATATATAAATAGATGAACAAATTGGCAGATAAATGAATAAGTAGATACATAAATAATAGATAAATAAACAAATAAATAAAGAAAAAAGAAAAAAGGAAAGAAATAAAGGATTATAAATAAGAAATTAATCAAATATAAAAACGAATTACATAGATTAATAAATATATGAATGAATAAACAAATAAAGATATAGATCATCTTATACACAAATGGATGCTACACTCATAGAAAATGATAACCAATTAACTAACTAATCAATAAGAATAAAGAATCTGAGAAAGAAAACGGGTGATAGGTGATGACTTTCGGAAAAATGAATAAATAAGAGATAAACCGTATATTAGTGTTATGAAGAGAAATCGAAATTTGTAACAGACATCAAATACTAACAAGGGACTCTAAAGATTACGTGAGTTGAGGAAATATTTCCATAAAGATCAATAGCCGAAAATTACCCCCAACGACGTCAGACGCGAGCTCGGAAGAAACCACAGCTACGAAACATGATCAGACAGAAGAAGACCGGGCAGAGGCAGAAGATAAAAGATGTCTGCAGGTGACTAAAAATAGACGGCCTATTATGTAGTAATTCAGTGGAGATTTAAGATATGTCGGCCTGAATGAGATGACGACAACCTGCGGTGATATATTTCATAGAACTTTGTTTAGCTAACTCCAGGTACGATCTTGTACTTCACGGATGAACTTGGGGTCACTGAAACGAATCTTGGATCACTCAAGAGCTCGCTCTACCCCAAATCAACCCCCGGGTGAACAATATTGGTAGGTATTAACCCATTCAACTCATGCCAGCCGCTTGTTGTGCAGATACGAAAAACCGGATATGGTAATGTACTTTATAAAACACTTATAAATATGTGTATAGTCATGAGAGACACTGAAATGCTTTCATATTCTTCATGCTAGCCCTTGCTATAAACAATCTGAGGTAGGGTTAAGCGGAGTATAAGTTTGCCATACGAAAAAAGGATTTTAGTTGGGGTTGAGGGATTGAAGGATTGAGGGAGGGAGGGAGGGAGGGAGGGAGGGAGGCTTCATCATTAAGGTGCACCAGTGAAGATGTAGCTATAGATAAACGAAAGTCCAAAATATAAATAGAAAAATACGAGAAAAAAAAAAGAAGAGGAAGGGGAAGGAAATAGAATATAAATTAATAAGAGAAGAATGAGAAGAATTAAGAGGAAGACAATATGATGGAGGGGAATAAGAAGGTAGAATATTAGGAAAAAAGAGGAAGAGAACAAAAAAAGAAGGAAAGTTAAGATTACAAAGAATAGAAAAAAAAGGGAAAGAAAATGGAAAAAGGAAAGGAATGTAGAAGGACAAAGAAAAAATAAAGACAAAAAAGAGGAAGAAAAAGTGAAAAAGGACAGCAAGAGGATAAAAAACCAAAATAATAGGATAACTTAAAGGAGAATAAGTAAAAGAGGATGAACAAGGAATATAAAGACAAAAGAGACACATTGTATAATGAAAATGAGGAAGATAAAATCAAGTCGAAGAAAAAAAAAACGAAAGAGGGAAGAAATTAAGATGGATGAGAGTAAAACATAAAAGAATGTGAAGTAGGAAATAGAAGAAAAATAAAGATGATACAAGAAAACGAAGAAGAAGAAGAAGAAGAAGAAGAAGGAGGAGGAGGAGGAGAAGAGGAAGAAGAAGAGGAAAAGAAGAAGAAGAAGAAGAGGAAGAGAAGAAGAAGAAGAAGAGGAAGAAGAGAGAAAGAAGAAGAGGAAGAAGAGGAAGAAGAGGAAGAAGAAGAGGAAGAAGAAGATGAAGAAGAATAAGAGGAAGAAGAAGAAGAAGAGAGAAAGAAGAAGAAGAAGAAGAGAGAAAGAAGAAGAAGAGGAAGAAGAGGAAGAAGAAGAAGAAGAAGAGCAGGAAGAATTTGTCATAAAGAGGACGAACGAGTAATGAGAATGAAAAGCCAGGTGCAGGGGGGAGAAGGCGAAGGAAGATGAAAACGAAAATCAATAGTCTAAATATAGCAACGTTTGGGGAAGTGGCAAAGGAGAGGGGCCTGGAGGAAGGAAGAGATGGAGGAAGAGAGAGGGGGAGGGAGGGTGGAAGGGAGTGGCCGTTGCCGATGAGAAGGGATTGCGAAGGTGATAGGAGACGGAAGGGAAGAGAGGAGGGATTAGATAGGACATTGATGAGAAAAGGACATGAGAAGGAGGTGACAGAAGACCAAAGAGGAGAGGAAGGGCATAAAGGTGTTTGTCACAGAGGAAATAAATTAGAAGACGGAAGTGGACGTAAAGGAGGAGAGATTAACAAAAATAGAGAGGAGAGGAGTTGAGAGGAGAGGAGAGGGGAAGAGAGGAGAGGAGTTGAGAGGAGAGGGGAAGAGAGGTGAGGAGTTGAGAGGAGAGGAGAGGGGAGGAGAGGGGAAGAGAGGAGAAGAGAGGAGAGGAGTTGAGAAGAGAGGAGAGGGGAAGAGAGAGGAGGAGTTGAGAGAAGAGGAGTTGAGAGGAGAGGAGAGGGGAAGAGAGGAGAGGAGAGGGGAAGAGAGGAGAGGAAAGGGTAAGAGAGGAGAGGAGAGGGGAAGAGAGGAGAGGAAAGGGTAGGAAAGGAGAGGAGAGGGGGAGGGGAGGAAAGGAGAGGAGAGGAGAGGGGGAGGGGGGAAAGAGAGGGGAGGAGAGGAGAGGAGGAGATAGAAGAAGGCCAGCGAAAGCGCTGATGGGGGGAGGGGGAGGGGGGGGACGACTGGTAGCGATGGACTGACAGAAGTCCCCCAAGAAGGTGACGGGGGGTGGGGGGTAGGGGGGAGCAGGTAGAGGGAGAGTTGAAGGAAGAGACAGAGAAAGAAGAAGGCAGTTAAGAGGAGAAGAAAAGAATCTTATCCAACGTGTCCGTATTGCCCGATCTGCGGTTCAAACCCAACATGCATGAAATTCAGAGAAAACATAGTCGTGTTTTGTTATGGATTTTACTGTGTAAGCATTCAGTCAAGGAGTCTTGCGCGACAATTCCTCGATGTGTTTTTGCTGGATTTTATGTAATTAAAGTCTGGAATAGGGACAGGATTCAATGAATATCCTCAGAAACAACTGGAGGGGGAATTGATGAACATGAGATTGCTCGTCACAGTGTAGCGTGGTCGTTTGCCATTCCGTTGGTCTTTGATCTAACACCGTCATAGTAGTAATATTAACAAAAATAATAATAACTACGACAAAAGCTCTCCTTAACTCCTTGCTCTTCACAGTGTAGCGTGGCCTTGCCATTGCGTTGGTCTTTGATCTAACACCGTCATAGTAGTAATAATAACAAAAATAATAATAACTACGACGAAAGCTCTGCTTGACTCCTCAAAGGCTGTCGGCGAATGCCAATTGCTTCTCTTCGTTCGAGCACGTACAGCTGATACGGCCGAAATCAAGCAAGCTCCTCACGGCACGAGCACCTCAGCATTATTATTTCTAGTTTGATGTCTATGGTGAGGATCTTTATAGTCATAAGCCTAAACTGACTTGTAAGTACACATTAACACATATTCAGATTCAATTCCGCCACTTGTCCTGGCTATCCTAAAGTATGAGACTCGTTTTTTGTTTTGTTTTTTTACTAAAAAAAAAAAAAAAAGACGAAACAATGAAAAATGTACGTATGACAAAAAACGAGGAGTGAATACATATAATAGAACAAAGACAGATAGAGGAGGAACGAGAAAAGGGGAAACGCAGTGATCAAAATAAATA
>NC_134815.1:46504253-46536753 GCF_046742065.1 Oratosquilla oratoria | reverse complement strand
ATTAGATTCAAGGTCAGTTTTTTGTTCAGACTTTCGAAATACCCTGTCTTTGATCAAGTGCATTTCTTGAAGAAAGGATAATGTCAACCCATGTGTACTTCCCAGTTTCGAAAGATTTAGGTTAAAATGTTGAAATATATATCTTCCAGATGCATTCCATATACCTCTTTTTCAGCACAGCTGTGCCTTCTGATCACGTAAAAAATTACAACCCTTTGTTTTATCTCAAGCACACAATAGAGGACAATTTTTGAAGGTCCTGTTGCACTTTGATCATGGAGTGTAGAGCCACCTATCATCAGCAGGACACCTCTCAAGAAAGAGGTGTTGAGCCCCTCCTTGGACTCTTATCAGTCGCTCTCGACCTTCTTAACGTACTTCTCCTCGGACGCGTAACTACGTAACCGTCCGTTAGAAGCAACATTTAGTGACTATATTTCTTTACTCCGCATTTCTCCTAAAAAAGATTCTATCCAAAATAACGTAGTGATTCTCCTGACCAAAATGATACATGGACTCAGAAATTTGCCCTACGAAGAGAGGCTTAGGCACCTTAACTTACACTCTCTGGAAAGACGCAGAGTGCGGGTTGATCTAATAGAAGTGTTCAAGTGGATCAAAGGTTATAACAAGGGTGAGGCAAACAAGGTCATCATAATAGAACAACAGGGCAGGACTCGCAGTAATGGGTATAAACTGGACAAATTTAGATTTAAGAAGGAAATAGGCAAGAATTGGTTTACTAATAGGGTGGTCGATGAATGGAATAAACTTAGTAACCATGTAGTAAGCGCTGAAACTATCAATTGTTTTAAAAAAACGATTAGACAACTTTATGGATGGGGATGACAGGTGGTGATGAATACGAAGCTGCCTAGTGTAGGCCTTATGGTCTCTGTCAGTCTCCTTTGTTCTTATGTTCTATGTCAGGTATAGTGCATGTAATTTACCTTCGATGTCCACTTGCTTGTTCTTCTGTCTATATTTTCTCTGTCCCCTTCATTCTCTTATTCCTACGAATTATGAGAAACATATGTAAGTACTCGTCGGTGAATGTGTAACTAAACATTCTCGCAAAAGTGGAAGCGATGGTACTAACCACGCAAAGGGAAATAACACAGCCATCAGGAAATAATACACACATAACAAGGTGTATGCATATGTATCTGTATATGTATATGTATATGTACAGTATATGTAGTATAAAGTGAAGACAATAGAAAATAATTAATGTACAACTAGCCATCACTTTTAATGATATATGCATTAGAGAAAAACTCTTGCCCAAATACACTTACAGTATATGTATATGTACATGTATATGTATACGAATATGTATATGTAGTATAAAGTGGAGACAATAGAAAATAATTAATGCACAACTATCCATCACAATTAATGATACATGCGTTAGAGAAAAACTCCTGACCAAATACACTTATAGTATATGTATATGTATATGTAGTATAAAGTGGAGACAATAGAAAATAATTAATGCACAACTAGCCATCACTTTTAATGATATATGTATTAGAGAAAAACTCTTGCCCAAATACACTTACAGTATATGTATATGTACATGTACTGTATATGTATACGAATATGTATATGTATATGTAGTATAAAGTGGAGACAATAGAAAATAATTAATGCACAACTAGCCATCACTTTTAATGATATATGCATTAGAGAAAAACTCCTGACCAAATACATTTATAGTATATGCATATGTATATGTATATGTATATATACATATATGCATATGTATATGTATATGTATATGACACACAGGAAACCCAGTCTGAGAAAATAAACTTCTAATGTTTATGTATATATATGTATATGTAAACTTCGAATGTATATGTATATGCGACGAACACGAACGATTACTATAAAATGGCACAGGACCCCGGCAGACAGGCAGAGGCAACTGTTGGTGAAGGAAGCAGACAAAGAACACGCAGGTCCGCAGCTTCAGGGGTGAGTGATCGAGTTTGAAATATATTATGTATATTCACTTCAATGAAGCTCGCTGGCTGAGTGGGTTAGGGCGTCGTTACTTGCGGCGAAGGTCGAGGGATGGCGGTTCGAATCCTGCCACCGGCTAAGTTGAACCAAGGGCATGGTTCATTAAATTCCACGATACAAAGCTCTCTGTGAGGGTCACCGTCCTAGCCTTCCGATAAGGGGGGTGGGGGGTTGTGACGTTAAACCATATCATTATCATCATATTTACTTCAGATAGCAATGCAAGTGGCTAGATCATCGATCAACTGCATAAATATTTCAGTCTTGACATGCTATCATAGTACTCAATTTAGTAAGTTTTTGTTTTCTCGCATATATTATATCTTTATTTGTGTCATTTTGTGTACAAGTACTCATGCGTTTGTATGTTTATCTACTTCACCGTGTGGCGCGTATATATATGTAAAGTCAGCTTCATCTGAAGATACTATATCCTGAGATAATAACGAATGGGGCAGACCATTATGAAGCAAGTTAGAAGAAAAAAAAATGGAATTGATGAAATTTTGGTGAAATCAGCCCGAATGTTACTAACTTACTATTATGAGCTCTGTGAAGAGTTACATGGGATATTGTTTTTGGTTGATGCTATCTTACTGTACTCATGTTAAAAATCGATCCGAAAAATAATCTTTTCGGCAATGGAACATTAGCGGCCAGGTCGCAGCCTTCATTACAGAAAGCGTCTAAAAAACTTGTTTACTTTACGTGCTCGTGCCCGGCCGCGAAACAAGGTCAGGGTTGGAGTGGTGGGGAGGTTAACGATGAGTGGGGAAAGTGGATGGAAGAAATGGAAAGAAGTGGCGAAGAGATTTGGATGGAGTCTACTCGGAATATAGAATGGAATTCATAAGGCTCAGAATTTACCGACATGGTTTGTATGCAACTGAATTTTCAAGAACTTTTATTATTTTGACTAAATCGAGAAAGAGATGACTGGATTTGAGGCGTCTACTGCATGTGGCTGAGGTCTATTTAGTATAAGAGCGGCCCCATTCGTTCGGTAGTGAGGGAAGCTGATCCCTCGTCGACCGCTGGTAGTCAGAATAGATACTATATGACAGGACCACTCACGTGCGGAGATATAAATAGCCACTACTGTCTCTAAGAGGGGGTTTGAACGGTCTAACGGTTGTCGAACGCGGTTCGACAGACACGTGTTAAAAAAAAACAAAAAAAAACACGTGTTTAAAGTGATGTGTGAATGGGGTATTTGGGGTTTAACCAACGTGTTCGACAACCAAATACCCCGTTCACACATCACTTTAAACACGTGTCTGTCGAACCGCGTTCGACGAACCGTTAGAACCGTGTAAACCCCATCTAACACTCTTTCCTCCTCTCAATTCTTCTTCTTTTCCCCTTCTTCCCCTTTCCTCCTCTCTCTCTTCTCTTCTTTACCCTCCTCCCCTCTCTCCTTTCCTTCTTCTCCTTATACACCCCGTTTGGGTAATTGACTGCATAATTTTTAAGAAGTTTAGTGACACCCCTACGGACCAGAATTACGCGGCTTTCTTTTATGATTGGAGATTCATCCCCACTCAGAAGAGATTTCTGATCATTTCTTACTCTTGTAATCCCTCCGTTCTGATATCCTATTTACATCTCTTCTGTACCCCCTGTATGATTCTCTTTGATGTAATATTGTCCCAAAGGATATAAGTCCTTGTTGTTACCCACTTTCCCTTCCGTTTTTTCTTTTAACTCCTCCTTTCAACTGTTCCTCAACATCTCTCCTCATCCTCCGATAAGATGATTGAGGGCCCTTTGGAACCAAGGAGAGAGGATAGGGACATGTGCTACTGCTTAACCACTTTTAATAGTAAGTAGCACTTTCTCTGTTCACTCATAGGACTACTGCAACTCATCTGAGTTAAATAGTAAAATGACATAATAGTCTAAAAAACTACGATCCGCGATAAAGGTGCAGATTGGAATAGAATGAAATCGTCTAGCTTTTGCCAGATCAAAATGTATTAAGTGCACTATATAAAGGAACAGCAAACTCGCACATCCCCTTTACTATAGTAAGGCACTCTATTCATTTCATTCTGGCAGGCGTTGAACGCTCTAATTTGGCTTTGGAATCATCTCAACGAATTTTATCGTTTCGGTGATACACTACTATAATTTCGTTTTGGCTGACGCTGAGTGATTTTGTTGGACTTAACGAAAAACGTTAACGGGACTGTTACAAGCTAGGGAGTGAAAATATTATTACTGTCACTCTCACCACTATTGTTGACGCTGCCAAACTTTAAATGGCAGATAGCGATAATGATGAATAAGTATAATGGCGGATGCCGTAACTACTGGAATCATATTCTACAGTCATTCAAGACACGTCCTCATTTCCACCAGAGGCCACTGCTATTGGTTTCCTAACTCATTCATGTTATTAGCTAGAGGAGTCGTTTTATCTAGCAACGACATGACGTCAAATTAGTTCAAATGGAACAAGCGGAGGATCTTCACTAAATAATCCCTCTCACTAAAACTAACAACCGAAGAAGAAGGCCATTCCAGGGAAGAAGCAAACCAGGAACAAAAGAAGAAGAAGAAGTACAGGATCGCCATGACGCGTATTCTGTTTTGTAAACATTTTCAGACACTCGACGACGCCTTCCTTCGTTCTGCAACCGCCTCTTCCTCCATCTCTTCTGACTCTACTGTGTCGTTTAAGTGAACTGGCGACTCATTACCTTCAAACACTTTACCATTTGGATGAATGGTTTAGACAGATGAGAGTGTGGGTGGAGGGAGAATGAGCGAAGATGGGCTGGAACTCCTTTATTGCTTATACGTTTCGACCGACTCGGTCTTCTTCAGTAAGCTGTCTACAAACAGCTTGTAAGGTTCAAGCAGTTTGTAGACAGCTTAATGAAGAAGACGGAGTCGGTCGAAACGTATAAGCAATAAAGGAGTTCCAGCCCATCTTCGCTTTTTTCTTCCTCCACCCACACTTTATCATTTCTTTACGCCAGGTGTTAATAACTGTGAGAACGCAAAGAAGCATTAAATGTGTCACAGTTCAAGCGATGGAAGATACAAAAGAACGGTAAATTGAAAAATAAGAAAAATTGATAAGATAAACAAGGAAAATTAAAATCTGGCACAAAAAAAAATCACTAAATTTGTCGGTATTCTAAAAACATCTATCTATCTCTATCTCTCTATCTGTCTGTCTGTCTATCTATCTATTTATCTATCTATTTATCTATCCATCTATCTATCTATATGTCTATCTATCTGTCTATCTATCTGTCTATCTGTCTATCTTTCTTTCTTTCTCTGTCCGTTTCGATCGACAAGAAAAACGAGTCGAAAAGGAGAGTGAAAATGGTCTTGGTGTAATTATCAGTAATGTTCTTAAGTCATCAGATTATTGTATTTCTGCTTCAGAGAAAGTAAAGGAACTTACAGCTGATAGCACATTTTCTTCATCCTAAATCAAATTATCATCATCTAATTACATATATCAGGTAGGGAAGCTGTTCCCATATGGCCTCTAAATTTCAATGAAGAAAGAGAAAGGGTGAGGTACACTAGGACACTATCAAATTTGTACCAAATATCAGAAGCAGGTCGCATAAAAACATCCTAAAATATATGAATCTGTTTTCCCTTACAATAGGAGTTTCAGAGTAGATTTGGTAGAAGAGTTGACAAAAAATAGAAATATGCATTAATGTAAGACTATCTAACACTGAACGATAACTAGACAAGAAACAGCGGCCACAAACTACAAGAACTTAGATTTACTGTAGAGGATACCAGAAGCAATTTCACCGACCTTGTATGAAATAAACTTTCCGTAAAAATGATCGCTCTTCGTGCAGCTTGAAGTTTAATATTCTGTTTGATAACCCCCCCCCCAGCAATATACATAATTTCTGTATTTACTTACCTGTTTGAGTACGCTTTATCTTTATCTAATCTCTTTATAAACTAAAAGATCTATTGGCATCATACTTTGCCATTATAATCTATTATCATTGTAAAAGAATAAAATAAAGTCAAAACGCCTGCTTTTTCCTGGAAAGTCCGCTACAAATCCCCACTTACTCCCGACCTAATCTTAGATAAACACCCAAGTAATATACACTATTTCTTTATCTAATCACTTTATAAACTAAAAAGTCTATTGGCACCATGCTTTGCCATTGTAATCTATTATCATTGTAAAAGAATAAAATAAAGTCAAAACGCCTGCTCTTCCCCTGCAAAGCCCGCTACAAATCCCCACTCACTCCCAACTTAATCCTAGATAAACACTCTCTACTCACCCCATTCACGTACTCATACATCCATCCATACAACACCTCTCTGCCCGCTCCATCAAATATTTATCTGACCAACACCAGCAGATACTAACCCAACACAGCTCCAATCCATCAGCGACGACAATGATTCCCCAAATCCCTCGCTTTACACCTGAGGAATTTAAATCGTTGAGGATACCCGTGGTCTCGTTTCGTAACGGACAAAACCCATTGTCCTAAACCATTGTCACTGATCATCGGCTGGAAGAATGGTCCACCTAAAGCAGGGGTTCTCATTAGGGGTGAAATTCACCCCCAAGGGGGAATTTTGGGTTTTCTGGGGGTGAATTGTGACCACATTAAGTTTACGGAGTGAGGAAAGCAAATATAGGCTCTGGCCTATCTGGCCTGTCACCTGGGCTGGAATTATACCAGTGCTGGCCCAGGTTAATCTTAGGATTAGAAAAGTGTTACGCTGTGCGATAATATCTGCACATTATTTAGAATGCACCTTTTGAAACAGGCAATCTTGGAAAGGAGGGGGGAATGACATTCTGGCAAAGGGTGAAAGGGGTGCATGAGCCAAGCAAGGCTGAGAACCTCTGACCTAAAGACTTTCTCCTCTGTGTTATGCATTGATGAAACACACAGCCCCGTCACAGCATAAAAGATGTCAGGACTCAACCAGACAACAGCTAAGGACCTGAGACAAGAAGGAGGGGTCTCTTTGTATGCCAGTGGTGGGCTGATTCCCAAACCCAAGGTCGTGACCAAAATAAGGATTAAGACGAGTTCGTCGTTCACGAGGGTTACAGGAGGGTGACCTCTAATGGGCTGGGGGGGGGAGGGAAACAGAGACAGAGAGGAAGAAGGGAGAGAAAAGGAGAAAAAGGGGGGAGAGAGAGAGAGAGAGAGGGAGGGGGAGAAAGAGAGAAAGAGAGAGAGAGAGAGAGAGAGAGAGAGAGAGAGAGAGAGAGATAGAGAGAGAGAGAGGGAGGGAGAGAGGGACGGAGGGAGAGGGAGAGAGAGAGAGAGAGAGAGAGAGATATATATAGATATATATATATATATATATATAGAGAGAGAGAGAGAGAGAGAGAGAGAGAGAGAGAGAGAGAGAGAGAGAGAGAGAGAGAGAGAGAGAGAGAGAGAGAGAGAGAGAGAGAGAGAGAGAGCATGATATGATCATTATATTCAGATCAGAAACAGGAGTAGAAAAAATGGACGGAGTGGACCTGTTGTCTTGGAATGAAAGATGAACAAGGGGCCATAGTGGGAAAGTGAAACCGCTAGACTGCGTAAAGCATGTTATGAAGTAGAGCTTTCCACGTAGAAATGTAAGTAGATCGTATGAGTTAGATAAAGGCCAGCAACATAATTTAAGGTAAAATTTGATAAATGGAAAAAGGTTGGATTTCATGAGCTCAGCTCCAACCCTGAGTACTGCATCTAAGTAAATAAACACACACACACACACACACACACACACACACACACACACACACGCACACACACACTCTCGTGGGCGGGAAGTTGGGTGTGTGTGTGTGCGTGTCAGGTCAAAGCATTGTCCATAGATCGGTCATACGAACTCTGAGCTCTTTTCCGTGAGGGAAATAGCTGTCGATCACGAGCCCAACATGTGATTCAAAGACCAAGGTGAAACACACACACACACACACACACACACACACACACACACACACACACACACACACACACACATATACACACACAGCTGTGCGCGGTCCCACATCATTTACCATGAGGAGGAAAATTGGGAGCGGGCCAAACCCGGCTGAAGTACCCGTCATCGTAGGTGATGTGTATCCACCACGCGAGATGAAATTTCGGTGAACCAACCATCCGGAATGAAAATTGTAGATGATGTCAACATAGTGATTCGGTCATAGTATCTTGCTTATCCTGACGTTTCTTAATGCCAAGGAAGTCGCTTGGTGCCAGCTGGAATAAAATATGTACAGGACTTTATGGCTGAGGCGTTAACTAGGCTAATTTATAAGTGAAACATTTTATCGGATGTCCTGATGAGGCATGCAACACATATTGGCGACATCCTATCGTTCCACTATAACTCCTGTTCCCCTTCGCTACATGCTCTCATTAGGCTGAATGCAATAGTCTTATGGCAAATATGATAGACTCTGTACAACAATGAATGGGTCCCAGTGATTAGAGATACATTTTAACAACCACAATGCACTTTAATTCTAAGCCATCAACATTGAGAGACCCAATGGAGGCCACAAGCAGAAATTGAAATGTGGTACTGCCCAGGACTCGAACTCAGCTATCACATGACAAGTGACGCAGTGACTTACCAACTACGCTATCAAGACAGATAAACACACACACGTAGCGTAGTTGGTAAGTCACTCCGTCACTTGTCATGTGATAGCTGAGTTCGAGTCCTCGGCAGTACTACATTTCAATTTCTGGTTGTAGGCTCCATTGGGTCTCCCGATGTTGATGGCTTAGAATGAAAGTGCATTGTGGTTGTGAAAATGTATCTCTAATCACTGGGACCCATTCAGTGTTGCGCAAATACTTTCCCGCATTTGTATACTTCCAATTGTACTATCATAGTGGAGATGGGTTGAACGCAAAATTTCATATATGTGTATATACTCGAGCATACAAATGTATATAAGGAATATTGCGCTTAACTTATATCTCTCTTGATAGCGTAGTTGGTAAGTCACTGCGTCACTTGTCATGTGATAGCTGAGTTCGAGTCCTCGGCAGTGAGACATTTCAATTTCTGGTTGTGGCCTCCATTGGGTCTCCCGATGTTGATGGCTTAGAATTAAAGCGCGTTGTGGTTGTTAATATATGTAATAGACTCTGCAGAGGGAATCGAGACTCGCGATGAAGACGTCCGTTTTTTTCGAATAGAGAATAGAATCACCTGTCGCCAGCTATCCGATTGTCCATCAGGGTTAATCACGAGATACTATCCCCGATTTATTATGCCTGCAATACAGCAGGATTACATTTATCCAATGAGGAGTAATTGCGTTTTACATCATATTAATATAAAACGCTGTTGTATGGGCCCACGACTAATTTCAACACTAGAGCGCTGGTCACGCGCTGTCATTTTACGATTTTGTTTTATGGTCCATTTGTAGCACCTCCATAATATTATGACCTCATCACCTCGAAGATGTATCCTATCACTTTCCGGTGGCAACACGGCAGAGGCAACTCGTGACGCCAAATGGCTTGGATCACGTTCTTTCTCTGCCGTTTCCTCTCGACATTGAGTTCCCTTGTTACATCAGGCCGCGAAAGAAAATGGAATGTCCGACAATAAGATATAAAAGAGGTAAAGCCACTTCACTACGATTTGCCTCATACAAATTCGCAATCAATAGGCAAATACATACGATAAATGAACAAATAAATAACCGAATGAACAGATAAACAAATTGAAATTAAACAAATAAATTAGTAAGATAAACGATATTGGTCCTGTAACCCACAAGCGTCGTGGGAGCGATAGGGTGCTGAACGACAGACTGACCGGTGTCCCCATCTCCCACGGTTCTGACCGAAGACTTGAGTGGCTTTTGCAATGTTTGCCTCGCTCCACTCACTAATGTTGCCTTGCCATAATCCACCCTCATCTCAAAATACTCATGACTTTGTTTTATAACAATATATCATCTATAATCGGAGAGGTGAATGCTACTGTAGTCTCAACTGGGTAACGCATCACAGCAAAACGCGCAAACTCAAGCCATTGCAGTTTATTCACAGCATTGCAGCCAGTAGAGGTGAATGTTACAGTTTAATACAACCACATCTCATTAGTATCATCACCATAACACTCCAATGACCCCACCACCTCCTCATTACACTTTTCTTAACTCGGCAACTGCTACATCACGACACCACGTCATCACAGATCGATTAAATTATCTTTCAGGTCTTTCCAGATCCTGCGACTGTTTGCCACCTCACCTCACACCCGCTCTCGGCACATGCACCCCACACCCCCTCACCCCTCATACACTCTTCCTTTCCTTCCCTCTTTCCTTCCTTTTAACCACTATCTTCCCGTTTCGTCTATTCTATATTTCCCGTCCCTCTTCCCATATTCATTATTGTCTAATTCCTCCTTGACACATTTCCCCATGACTTTGATTTACCTTCACTGTCTACTTTTTGCCTGCAGGGTATTTGTTTCGTGTCTAATTAGCCAGTAATCTTTACTTAGAACGTGTTTATTTGGTTATTAATTGTTGCTTTCTGTCTTCTTTGTCTTTCTCTTGTCTTTCTTCCCCTTTCTCTTCCTTTACTTCCAATCTTCGATATTTTTTCCTTGTGTTGCACAGGACGCGTCCTATTTTGATCTTTGGTCGTTGCTTGTTCCTCTTTTCTATATAAATCTCTTCTCCCTCCTTTTCTTCTCCTCCCTTTCTCTCCTCTTTCCTTCTGTTCTACCTTCTTTCTATTCATAAACTCCTTTTTTAAGTTCCCTCCCCTTTCTGCCCGTTTTTATTCTCCCAACTTTCTATCTCTGAACACTTTCGCCTCTACTTTCTCCGGTAACCATATCAACTTTTTCTTTTTCCCTCCCTCTCCCTCCTCTTTTCCTTAAATTTTCTTTTCTGTATTTCTTATTTATCCTTTCCCACTATCTTCCCTCACCCTAATCTTCCACCAGATTCCCCTTTCGATTCCCCTACAATCATTTCTCTCCAGTTTTGTCTTAAAACTTCTTCCTCTCTTTTCCTCTGGCTTTTCTTGACTGGTTTAAACGAACCAGCCATCAATTGGGGGCATACGCCAGGGAGCGCGTTACTTCACTCACACTCCATCACTAGTCCCCACGTGGGTCTCTCCAAGCAAGCTTCCATGCAGACACCCTCCCTCCCTCCCATCCCACTCCAAACAACTTTCGACAGGTTTGATCAACTTGGCAGAAGCCATGAATTCTGTGGGCGTCTCTCCCTTTCGACTTAATGTGTGTGTGTGTGTGTGTGTGTGTGTGTGTGTGTGTGTGTGTGTGTGTGTGTGCGTGTGTGTGCGTGTGTGTGTGTGTGTGTGTGTGTGCAAGTGTGTGGATTTACCTAACTGTATATACCTAAGTGTAGTATAGAAGGTTGGAGATATACTGATAGCTTTCTCTCTATATAATTATCTATATTTATTACTTACACTAATTTAGGTATTTGGCTTGAATTATTATTTTTCCCTGAGTATTTCATAAATCGATGCATGAACATTGAAAACTATGTTTCCTAACGTCTTTTAGGCTTCTGACATCTTCATTTTCTTTTCCTATGGCATCTTGTCATTTAATTTTATACTCACAAACCATCACATTTTTTTTTTCTATTTTCATTTCTCTCTATTTTAACTATCGTCATATCACCTCTCTCTTTGCTCTTCCAGTGAGTGTAGCCACAGTTATTCCAGTCTCTCTTCGTATATCTATCCGCCATGTTTTGCATCATTCAGTTTGCCATTTTTTTATTCTCAATTTCTATCATCTTTTTTTTCAGTAACCACACAACTGCAGCACACACAAGTCTGGGGTGGATTAGATTTTTTTCACCATATTTTCATCTACATTATCAGCAAATAAGTTTATACAAATGAGTAACGTTTACAAAGAACATTGCAAGTATTGATAATGATCCCTGTAGTAACTCCCCTCCATCCAAAGAACATATTTTTCACTATTCTTCTCATTAATCTATTCTCAAAAAGTCATTCGTTCCAGGAAATTTCCTTTAAGACCAATATGTTGTCAGGTATTCTATCAAACGCTTTCTCTAGATCAAAGTAAACACAGTTTGCATACCTGTCACTCTCTTGCATCATCACATCAATTACTCTCAAATAAAATTTCAACATACTAGAAAAACATCATCTTCCTCTCCTAAACCAAATTACTTCTAACCCGGATATATTTTCCTCTCCTAAACACTTCGTCCATCTATCTTTCATATTTCTTTCACACTAAGTCAACTCCCATACTAGTCAAGGACACTGCTCTGTAATTCAAGGGAACCTCCTTGTCAACATTTGTATATACTGGCACAATATTTACCTTCTCGTGTTGAAGATACAAAACTTTCGTGTATCTTATCAACTAGTTTTTTCTTCGGCATTCTTTGAGTTTCCCGTCAGACCCTGTGGACTTCCATCCAATGCTTTTCCAGGAGCTTCTACACCTCTTGTATATCCATTCCTATGCTATAAAACCATTTGCTTCTAGAATTTTCCTTTATTTCCATCTAAATACCTCACTATGATAAACACAGACTGGAAGCTACTTTTCAGTGTTTCTGCTTTCACTTTGCCATCTTGTGTACGTGTGTGTGTGTGTGTGTGTGTGTGTGTGTGTGTGTGTGTGTGTGTGTGTGTGTGTGTGTGCGTGTGTATGTGTGTGTAACTAACAACAGGTGGCTATGGTACCTTGCTACAGCACACTGCCAACTCTTCCAACATCTTCCTCACGTTGCAAGATCTTCGTCCACATAAACACCTATTTCCCTCCGCCCAGCGAGAGAGGAAGAAGCCAAACAATCTTCCCCAGCAGATTATTTCCGACACTCAGAGGCAGACGAGCCGCTGGACCTCTCCCACTTCTCGTATAAACTCGCTTGAACCTGCAGCAACACTATCAATCTTGATATGATACTTCGTTGTAGCACAAGGTAACTTATATCCTCGCTTTCTTTAGTCTTCCCTTCTTTTCCATAAATACTTGCTACTTCTTTCTCTCCTTTCCATCAAGCTGCCTCCTACTTTATTCCTTTTCTCTTTCCTCTTTCTCCTCCTCCTATTCTTCCCTCTACTCCTCTTCTTCCCTTTTTTTTTATTCTTCCATCCCTCATCTGCTCCTCCAACATAGATTTCCCGTTTTCTTCGAACTGGCTTATGACCTTCATCTTTCCACATCCCAGAGGACTTGTCGTACCTCCCTCCCTCCCTCATTTTTTCTTTATTTTCTCCCTCACTCCCTCATTCCTTACGTCCCTCAGTACCTCACTAATCTTTTCTCCCTCTTTTCTTCCCTTTTCCAGTTTTTCTTCCTCTCTTCCTTGTTTCCTGTTTTCGTAACACATGTAGAATATTATTTCGTGTTTATAGAGCAAACAAATATTTAACCTTTTTTTTATCACTTTTTCTCATTATTATATGCCCTTAAATACTTCAGCACAAGCATCCACTTTATGATTTTATTTTGATTAAATTCAGTCATTTTCTTGCTTAGATATTTATTCCAAATTAACACAGGCAAAATTAACCCTTAAATCGGTGATTATTCTTAGTATTTCTTTTAGGTGATGAAAAATCCTTTTATTTTTAATAAGACTGAGTAGAAGCCACAGCCCCCTTCTCAGAACAATCTTCATGAGAGCACAACATACACTCGCAAAAGTAACAACTTCATCCACGTACAAATACATTTGAATTTTAATGCACTTTATAATATTTACTGGCTCAAAAGATATTCAACGCTTCCAGAGGATATCTAAATTTTGGAAATAGAGGAACGAGTGCACTTTCTCTCCCTAAAACAACCTGTTGTTGGTCCTTGGCTTGATACAAGTTATAACCTGATGTTGATTCTATAGTGTGTTACTAGACAATAGTATTCTGCTTATTCATAAAAGAAAAAAATCCATCGGATGAATACATGCATTACGTCTAATGCCATTTGCAATCTCCATGATTACAAACCCCATTCAAAGATATCAGAATAATACAAATAGTGTATGTGTACGTGTGTGTGTATGTGAGTGAGTGAGTGAGAGAGAGAGAGAGAGAGAGAGAGAGAGAGAGAGAGAGAGAGAGAGAGAGAGAGAGAGAGAGAGAGAGAGACAGAGAGGTTTAGATGATTACGAACCTCATTCAAAGATATCAGAGAAAAAATGTGTGTGTGTGTGTGTGTGTGTGTGTGTGTGTGTGTGTGAGAGAGAGAGAGAGAGAGAGAGAGAGAGAGAGAGTTAGAGAGAGTTAACAGTTTTTGTGTGCCTATTTTTGGGTATAAAACACCCTATTGCAAAGGCCTTCTTCTATCCAATCTAAAATAATTTTATTCATAAACAAAAATTTCGATTAATCCTATAGATAGATTACTTTTCCAGATTAAGACTTTATTTTGTCAGGCTCCAGACGACTTTATTCAGCTTAGAGAAACCCTTTTTATGCCTTTGTGATTCATAAGTTGTATTTCTTTTCTGTTAACCTAAAGAATATGTTTTAAGAAATTCGTTCTGTCGAGTACCATCCAATTCTCTTCGCGATAGAGCAATCCTTCCATGCGTATGTGTGTTACATGAATGAAATATACCACTGAGCTTATTTTCTTATTTCTATGTTTTTTCCTGTTGCTTATTATTTACCTCCGTCTCTCTCTCTCTCTCTCTCTCTCTCTCTCTCTCGCAAATTTCACTGCTCGTAATTTCCCCGTGATGTTGTTTCCTTAAAAACCGTCATTATTTTCCCCCCTGGACATTTCTTCCTTAACCGTCATTCTGTTTTCCACCCCTGCTATCATCTTCCTTGAATTCCCTATGTTTTACCTCCCCATCTTCCCCCCCTCCCCCCGCCCTTCACTCTCTTCCTCTCCCCTCTCCTCATATTCTTCCCCCCTCTCGTCCCACCCCTTCCCCTTTCTCTCACAATACCTCTGGCTCCTTCTCCTCCCCTCCCCTCCCCTCTCCTCCCATACCCTCTCTCCCCTCACATCCCCTTCCCTCCCCTCCTCCCCCATACCCTTTCCCCCTTCCCTCTCCTCCCATCACATTTCCTCTCCTCCTCTCTTCTTTTCTTCCCTCACATCACTTCTATTTCATTCTCTTCCTCTTTTCTCAGTTCCTTCCTCCTTTATCCCTCCCCTCTCCTCTGCTCTCCTTCCCTCTCCTTCCCCTCACCTCTCAAACAACACCTCCTTTCCACTAAGTCCTTATTGTCTCCTCTTCTTCTACTCTCTTTCCCTCCTCTCATTTGTTTCCTCTCTTCCCTCCTCTCCCTTTCCCTTCTCCCCCTCCTTTCCACTAAGTCCTCATTGTCTCCTCTTCTCCTACTCTCTCTCATTCCTCTTATTTGTTTCCTCTCTTCCTTCCTCTCCCTTTCCCTTCTCCCCCTCCTTTCCACTAAGTCCTCATTGTCACATTTTATTTTTCCAACTAAGAAGGGTTCGATGAATGCATGTATGAAGCTTGCGGGGTTTAGTACCTCCAACAAGGTTAAGAACCACTGCGCTAGACCCTTTTCTCTCTTTCTTTTCTTTTCTTTCCGTTCGTTTTCCTTCATTTTTCCCTCCTTCCTCTGTTCTTCTTCCACATTACCAGTCACGTTCTCCTTCTTAGGGATCTAAGTGACATCACTACAGAAGAGTCGTGCAGAGTTTTTCATGATTAAGTACGAGTCTTCAATAAAAAGATAATAGTAATGATCACTTTTTAACTTCTGTTAACCATTCGTTATTCTACTCTCCTTAAATTACATCTCCCTTTGGCCACCTCAATGAACCTAACCCTTATTCTTGTAACCATCTCCTAATTCTCTTCATGATTAGGAACGAGTGTTCAATAAAAATATAATAGTAATGATCACTTTTTAACTCCTATTAACCATTCGTTACTCTACTCTCCTTAAATTACATCTCTTTTTGGCCACCTCAACGAATCTAACCCTTCTGTGTGATTATTGTCTCCAAGGATTGATATGCTGGTGACTGTCGACGGAATACTAATTCTTGTAATCATCTCCTTATTCTCTTTCCCACTCTGTCTCTCTTTTCTCCTTTCTCTCTTCCGTCACTCTTTCCCTATACCGGCAGGTGGTCTTCACTCTTCTTCTTCCTCTTTTCCAACACCATCTCGCCTTCTCCTTTGACCTTTTCTAAGTGACTTTTAGCTATTTATTTCTTCTCGCCCTCACCCCCCTCCTTCTCCCCTATCTTCCCCTCTCCTCTTCCTCTCCTACCTCTCCCTCCTTCTCCCCTATCTTCCCCTCTCCTCTCCTACCCCTCCTCCTCCTCATCATCATCATTATCGTCATCATATTCCTTCTATTTCCTAATCTGTCTCCTCCCCTCCGTTTCTCCTCCTCTACTTATTCATTTCCTTCTTTCTCTTCCATCTCCTCTCCTCCCCTTCCCTTTCTCCTCCTCCTCCCTCGCCTCTCCTCCTCTCCTTTGTCTACCTCCTTCTTATATTCATCCCAATTCCGTTGCTTTAATTTTTCCTTTTTCTTCTTCTTCTTCTTCTCTTCGTCTTTCCTATTCTTGTCCTAATTCTGTTGTTCCTCTCAAGTTGTTATACTTGTTTTATATAAATGATAAATAAGCTTTTAAGAATGACTTAATTTGGAATATGCTGATCCCTCTGCATCACCCAGATTTATTGGAGATTATATCATCTCAGTGAACGAAGCACAGGGATTTGAATTGTACTATAGACTTTAGAAATTATGCAATTTGTGATCAATATGCATAAGTTCAACTTAATTTGGAGTATGCTGCTCCATCTGTATTATCCGATTTCATTAGTGATAACGATAGTTTAATGAGAATACAGCACAGGATTACAAATATTATGATAGATATTAGTACAAGAAATTCAAATGAGAGTCAAAGCAAACAATCCATTGATAAAATATTTCATAGCATTACGGATGTAAATCTAGTTATAACAAAAATATTAAAATAAAATGTGATGTGTTAATCATGCAGATTGTTTTTTACCTAGATAGACCAATCAATGCTGTATATTCAATAAGTTTCTACAATTACATTTTTGTAGAAAAAAAGAAACATTAATCAGTCAATCACTTAATAAAATCGACAAATCAATCGATTTACTGCTGAATAAAATCTTCTCCCAAACGCTTCCACGAGTCTCACACTTACACTAACATCTTCCATGTCACTCCTATAAAATTCGTTATCTTGTCTCTCAACTTCTTGTCTGTCCTTTCTCCTCCACATCTACTTCGCGACGTCCAGTCAGTTACACACTTGCTCTATCTCCAGTCCTTGTTTCTGGCTAACTTTCTATCCTAGTTCCATTTTTGCTCCCTTATAATCTTTACAGTATCTTCCACCCCAGTCAACTCTCTCATTCAACTTATTCTCAATCTGTCTTTCAACTCTGATCTTTCCATTACTCTCTATGCACTTCATAGCGCTGCATCTATCACCTTCGTCAATTCCAAAGTCTCACATACATAGATCATAGCTGGAATTAGACATTAATTATAAACTTTCCTTTTCATTCACATAGATAGAGCCCCCCTCATGATGGTCCTGTTGCTATAAAACTTCTAACCAATGGTGATGTGCCTTTATATCTCATTTGTATTACTTATTCAAAAGTTTAACATATGACATTGATATCTATATTTTCCAATCTTATCGAAATTATCACCAATTGTCATTGTTTTACTTTGAACTAAGGAGTTTAACCTTCCGTTTTATTCTTGTCCCTCTCCAAATCTACTCTGAAAATTAATTTGTAGACATCTGAACACATCTTGCAAACCTTCATTTGTTTCTCAAATGAGAATAATGTCGTCCTCATATCCCAGACAATTAAAATGTTCCTCATTAATGTTCAAATATTTTCCTTTCTAACTCAACTTTTTGAAAAATTCTTCGATGCAAACTAAAAATAACGTGGTGAAGTTCTGTCACCTTGTCATACTTCCTTCTCGACCTTAACTTCTTCTTCACTTTTATATATCTGAATTACAGCAATACATACATACATATACCAAAGGCTTTTTTCCCTAACACGGGGGTAGCCAAAAAAGAAAAAGGCATAGAAACCACTCCCATCCATTCCATTTCCTATATATTCCGCTCCCCTCTACCCTTCTCCCTCCCTCTTATCTTGGCACCTCCTGGATGACGGGTCATCCCTGCATCCTGTCCACTGCCCTGGGTCAGAAGCAGCAATACCTTGCATAAATGTTCTGTAAAATCTTACTAAATTTGCATCCTTTTGCGTATAGATTTTGATATTTTTTCTACTGATTCAAAGGATTTTTATGTAATCTATAAAAGATAAACACAAAGGGTTACTGTATTGTCTTTTCTTTAACAAATGATTCAATGTATGCAAAGGGTCTGTACTGCAGTATCCTCTTCTAAAACTTGGTTGTTATATCACCTGATTTTTATGTTGAACTTATTGGTAAGAATTTTAGAAACATCTTATATACGCTGAATAATAAACTAATCACAAACAATGATTACTAAGGTATTTTTACTTTTTGTGAAATTACGAGTAACTCATTACAGCATTCCGTCAGAATTCAGAAACGTTTCTCTGACATATATCATTTGATTAATTTACAATAAACGTTTTTCCCTGCGTTTTTCAGAAGACCTACCGATATGTCAGCCTTAATCCTAAGTAGTTTTGCTTATCTCATATTTTAGAGTAATTTTTACTTCTTGATTTTTAACTTCTGGCTCATTGTTATGGGCTACAAATACAGTTACCGAATGAACTTGGGTATATGAGAAGTAAGCCTCACAATATTTCTTTTAATATTTTCATCATTCGGTCGTTACATTTAGAAATGTCACCCATTCTGTCTTACAGAGAAATACTCTCTTATTTCCCTAAAACTAATTTGCATTCTGCCTTTCTGAATAGTTTCCTCTACATGTCTTTTTTTCTCTGAACTACAGCTATTACTCATAAGACTGATCAGTTCAGATCTCACTTTTTCGTTACCCCTAGACTTTAATGTACTTAGTCTTTCTCCTTTTAATTATATCACTTGTTTCTTCGCAGTATTTTTTCTAACTCCCCACTTCCTCCACGAATTCTTTACTGGCGATTCGGTAAAGTTCCGAACCCCTTCTCTCAGAGATAGCTAGGACGACGCCTCCTGACGATAGACATTTTAAAACGGGGACTTAAATGTAAACATGAATTATTTTTCGAATATATCTTTTATAAAGAGCTACTGAATTCTATTAAGTTTCCGGTAACCTCCCAATTAATGAAGACGTCTACTTCTGTGGTTTTTTCCTTTTCTTTCCTTAACTCCAGACTAAAAACAATGATAAAAACCGTCTCATAACTGCATGAGCTTGTCTTCCTCCTCAAAGATCTCACTGAGGCCAAGCAATCTACAGCTGATATTCCCCATCAAACTCTCTACTTGCGGTCTTCTGAGAGTGTTCATACGCTTTTTATGCAGATTATCGTCTTCTTCAGGGTTTTTAATGTACAAAATTTAGATCTGGTCAAGTAAAGCTTACTCGCTTTTGGTTGCAAACTGTTGGCCATCAGGGAAATACAACTTAAAAGCTGCTCCTGCAACTGTGTGTGTGTGTGTGTGTGTGTGTGTGTGTGTGTGTGTGTGTGTGTGTGTGTGTGTGTGTGTATTTGCCTAGTTGTATTATACGGGAAGGGAGCTATGCTCGTAGTGACCCGTCTTTGTATCTTTCAGCATCAAGTTTGTTCTTAAGTTCTTGAATAGTACTTGCACACACTGTTACCTCATCTAATTTATTCCAGACATCCACCATTCTGTGTGGAAAGCTATTCTTTTTCATATCTCTTCTATAACTACCCTTTTTGAGTTTCTTTTCATGTCCTCTTGTTTTCCTCATGTCCCACTTTAATAATTCATCTCTATCTAGGACTTCCATTCCTTTCATAATTCTATAAATAGTCAGTGATGTCCTCTTCTCTTCTTTGTTCCAGAGTTGAAAGTTCCAATTTGGACAATCTTTGTTCGTATGTGTGTGTGTGTGTGTGTGTGTGTGTGTGTGTGTGTGTGTGTGTGTGTGTGTGTGTGTGTGTGTGTATTCACCTTGGTCTTTGGATTACGTGTTGGACTCGTGATCGACAGCTATTTCCCTCCCGGAAGAGAGCTCAGAGCTCGTATGACCGATCTATGGGTAATGCTATGACCTTACACGCACACACACCCCCAACTCCCCGCCCACGAGAGTTGGAGTAACGACTCGAAGCGCAGCGATACTGAAATAATTTCAGCCCTGGGCAGGATTCGAACCCAGTACCCTGTGTATGTGTATGTGTGTGTGTGTGTGTGTGTGTGTGTGTGTGTTTGTGTGTGTACGTGTTTGTGTGTTTGTGAGCGCGCGTGTGTCTTTGAGTGTATGAACTGACATTTGTCTCACCTTCCGTACAAGACCTCTATGATGCGAGTGACACTGAAGAGATTTTTATGTTTTACTCGACACAGGTCCTGTAGTCAAAGTTTCAGTTTTCAAATCGATTTAAAATGTGGCTACACAAATATCCGTAACCAATGCACACAAATAAACGCACATTTGCGCGCACACAAAACTTATACACAAGTGTGTACATGTACACAGAAAACGCGCGCGCACACACACACACACACACACGCACGCACACACACACCAATTTTGATTAATGGATACACAGACACGGTAAATTATAAGCGTAGATTTCCATCTGTATCTTATGTTTACATCGATACAAAAATGTCGAGGTTGATTGTTCAGGAAACATGACAAATAATACCCGTGGATATTTCCACCCTTGTTACATCGGCTTCGTTTATTTCCATTTTTCTACTTTTTCTACTTCTCTACTAGCGCCTTTTTTTGTTTATTTGTTTGTTTGTGTTTGTTTTTTGGTCGGTTGGCTGCTTGCTTGCTTGATTGTTTGATTGGTAGACTGGTTGATTGGTTGATTGGTTTGTTGTTTTAAAACTGCCTCGGCATTTCTAGATGGATCTTCATCATATTTACTACTTCGGTTTTAATATGTCTAACACAACTACACAAACTTCACCGAAATCCCCAAAAGATGTCCAAGAGTTACATACATACATATACCAAAGGCTTTTTCACCCTACACGGGGGGTAGCCAAAATGAAAAAGGCATAGAAACCACTCCCACCCATTTCATTTCCTATGTATTCCACTCCCCTCCACCCTCCTCCCTCCCTCCCTCTTATCTTGGCACCTCCTGGATGACGGGTCATTCCTCTATCCTGTCCACTGCCCTGGGTCAGAAACAGTGTCGCAAGACACAGCACATCCACAGCAAGGCCGCTTCATAAATTCGGCGACCCACCCACCTCTCCGTCCCCAGTGCAGCGTCTTTTATGTAAACCATACTGATAACCAGAGAAAATTTCATGAAGGAAGACGTTGCATAACCTTCCTAACAAGGATTGATCCAAAAATTGAGGAAAAAAAAAATACTAGAAATCAAAGCTATGGGACGGTAGTTATGGCCGGGAAGTCAAGTGTGATCGCCATTCTCTAGACCAGGTTGAACGCAGGAACAGAAATAATTATACTACCGCAGTAGTTTTTAACAAATTTGTTAGACTGAAGGCCAGACAGAGCATAAAAAAAAAGTCTTGAAAGAAACTCAGATGGAAAACAGAAATAACGAGAGAAATAACACCAGAATCGTCCAAGATAAAGTTTTTGGTAAAACTTTTCCTAAAAAATGTCGAGTTCTTCAGGAAGAAGTGAAGCTACAAATATGTGATTTTTTGGGGAGTGGAATGTTGTTGGCTAAATGCCAGAAATCATATGGAGAATTACAAGAGACAAGGTTTTGAGATATCATATTGATAATAGAATATCTTACTTGCCGAAGAAAAGTAAACGATTTATTATTATATACATGCATATATAAGTATAAATATAGATATATATATATATATATATATATATATATAAATACAAATACAAATGTAAATATATATATAAAATACATTACATATATATATATATATATATATATATATAGATAGATACAAATATAAATATACAAATATAGATATATGATACATATACATATATATATATATATATATATACATATATATGTGTGTGTGTGTGTGTGTGTGTGTGTGTGTCTGTGTGTACATGCTAATAAGAACACGGGTGCGTGTGTTCACTTATGCAGAGTATACCATTTGGAAAAAGAAACTAACGAAGCAGAGCGCTTCCGTATACTATATCCAGTGCACTGAAGATGTCATATACGAAATCGCCCTGCTTCGTTAGTTTCTTTTTCCAAGAGGTCTACTTTGCATATGTATATATGTATACTATAATAAAGTAGTAACCTGTTGAATAATAAATTTCCGCCCGCAGCAAAATTAAATGAAAATAACCAATATTTCAACATTTGGTAAAATTATACAATCATTTTACAATTACATGCTTTCTTCTTACAAAGGCTATCATGGATTGTGGCAATATTAATTTCACAAATATGAATAATATTTATGAACACGTACAATGGTTTGTTTAACCATATTAATTCTTATGTCACAAAAATGCTACAGTTTGTTTGTTTGTTTGTTTAAACACTAACTCCTCCTAGGATTTTGGAGATAGACCCCCATAACTATATTTATTCTGATACCCTATCACTCCAGGTACTTTGGGTAACTATATGTCATTTAAAAAATATATTATTTTGGCTAGGGTTAAGGATTAAAGGGGTATGGTGGGGTAATACGTCACTACTGTAGTCTCCCCTAATAGAATTGGCATTTTGTAACAAAAATTAATATGATTAAACAAACCATTGTATGTGTTCATAAATATTATTTATGTTTGTGAAATTAATGTTGCCACAAACTATGGTAGCCTTTGTAAGGAGAAAGCATGTATATGTAAAATGATTGTATAATTTTTCCAAATATTGAAATATTGGTTATTTTTATTTCTATTTTTCGCGGGCGGTAATATACTCGAATTTAAAGATAATAAAAGATTAGTTCAATTCTTCTCTTACAGCCTAATATATTTTATTGCCAAAGGGCGTCTCCCTCAAATTAATTTTTTCTTACTTTCTTAACATTTTATTTTTGTTTCCTTTTTCCAGACAGTCATTATGTCACGGATTAGAAAGGGTTAAGGGTTAATATTAGGTGGTTTATGGTGGGGGAACACGCCACTACTGTAGTGTCCCCTTAAGTTGCGTAGCATTTTGTGATATAAGAATTAATATGATTAAACAAACCATTGTATGTGTTCATAAATATTATTTATATTTGTGAAATTAATGTTGCCACAAACCATGATAGCTTTTGTAAGAAGAAAGCATGTAAATGTAAAATGATTGTATAATTTTACCGAATGTTGAAATGTGGGTTATTTTCATTTAATTTTTAGTGCGGGTGGAAATTGAATATTCCCAAATTCCTCTTAGGATTTTGCAGATAAACCGCTATAACTATATATATTGTGAAGTTAAATAAAGGAGGTAAATTTCTTCACCGTGTAGCTGTAGACATTTACAGTCAATGCACACACACATGCACATACACACGCATGCAAAAGAATGTGTACATATGACATTTGTGTTTGTGTATGCATGTCTTTTCAAACTAAGGTTTCCCAACCTTCGGGGTGGGGGGACGCACACCTGGGAGGGAGAGTGTTTAAAGCTATATTTCATTTCCCCCAAAAAATATTTAGGTTAGGGTTAAGGGTTAAAGTTAGATTATGGTTAGATTAGGGATTATTCACCAACTCGCAACAACTAGCTGGTAATTTGGCTAGTATATATATATATATATATATATATATATATATATATATATATATATATTTGTATATAACTTTCGTGATATATTCTGTAATCACAGAGAGATCTGAAGCACTAAAGTAGAGGTCATGCAATCCAAAATCAGATAAATGCTGTATTATAAATTCCCAGTCAGCAACACCAAATTGCTCAAGGCGACTACGCGAGGGCGGATCAATAGTGAGGCGAAAGGAGTGACAGAAATAAGTTTGTGATTGACCTGAGGTATCAAGTGGAGAAAAAAAAAATAGAGGAATGTGACTTAAAGGGGAGATTTAGAATGTTGGGTTTGTCTCTAAGATCATCAGTGATACGGATAGGGTGTTGAACTAGATGTTCAAGGTTATTAAGGATAGAAAAGATGAAGGTTATATCACTGGCGGGATTATAAGCGGGAAGGAAAACCAATGGTTTTGGTTAATATCTAAGTCCTTAGGTAGAGATTTCAGGAAAAGGAGAATGGGATAGAATGTGTTCCAGCGAAGAAGTTAGGTGCTCAAAGACTTCTGGAAAAGTCTTTGGAATTTGCCAGATATATGCAGCACATTAGTATCTATGAGTGGAGTGAAATTTTGAAACTTTTCTCTCATACAGGTGATGAAAAATTGAAACATTCAAGTTCAGAAATACAATGGACAGCAAGATCATTGTATATATATATGCGTAAAAACAAGATTTGGATTAGAAATTAGTATATAAAAAAGTAGAAAACATTGTACATTTCCAGATTTTTTGTGAGAGAGAGAAAACAAAATTTGAAAATGTGGTGCTTCATAAAGAGGCTATTTAAATGCAGCCCGTAGATGCTTAAAAAATGTATAGAAAAACTTAGGAGCGTCAGGACATGTGCAAATAAAAAGAGAGAAGAATTAAAAGAAACTAGTTTCTAAATTTCAAAAGAAAATAGTAAATTTAAAAGATAGAATGAGTGAATATAAGAAGTCAATGAGTAGAGATTTTTTATAATAATGAATAGGGATGAATGCTAGTAGAAAATTTGAAATACAGAAAATTACTTAGACATTTTAGCATAAGAGATCATTCTGAATGATTTGTGAGAATATTTTAATCATTTTCTGTTTTCGATTGCTGTAAGCGATGATCGATTTCTTGCTACTACATTACTAAATATCAAAGTTAGCCATATCTATAGATGACACGAAGAGATATTTTCTTCATCCTCCCCCACCAAACCTCTTCTTCTTCATCCTCTTCTTTCTCTTTCTCCTCACTACAGTGGAAGAGCCCTCTGTCCTTGAGCTTTATGTCCTTCTTCCAGCCGCTCGAGTCGGAAGACCTTGACGCTGCACCGAGGCGCCTGGCAGATGGAAGGCATAATTTTAAATGACCTTGGAGGCTGTAACCAGTGACTACCTCCACGTCTTAGCCCAGCTCGTACTCAGCCCCTGCCATCAAGCCACTTTTATTATTTCTTTACTTAATTATTAATCATTATGTGTTTCGTATAATTCTATATAACTATTTCACTATATTTTCTATATTCCTTTTTACTTAATTGCCATCAAGCCACTTTTATTATTTCTTATTTAATTATTAATCATTATGTGTTTCGTATAATTCTATATAACTATTTCACTATATTTTCTATATTCCTTTTTACTCAATTGCCATCAAGCCACTTTTATTATTTCTTATTTAATTATTAATCATTGTGTTTTTCGTATAATTCTATATAACTATTTCACTATATTTTCTATATTCCTTTTTACTTAATTGCCATCAAGCCACTTTTATTATTTATTTAATTATTAATCATTATGTGTTTCGTATAATTCTATATAACTATTTCACTATATTTTCTATATTCCTTTTTACTCAATTGCCATCAAGCCACTTTTATTATTTCTTATTTAATTATTAATCATTGTGTTTTTCGTATAATTCTATATAACTATTTCACTATATTTTCTATATTACCTTTTACTTAATTTATTTAAATTCATTCTAACTTATTTTATATACATTTCAATTGATTTCGACTCAGCCCTCCTCTGAAGAAGGTTGAGTCAATGATCTTCATTCAAATTCAGTAATACTCAAGCCGATTACATCAACCCCTTTGGTACAGATGAATAAAATAGCCTGATTCTAGGCAGAAAAATGTAGAGCACGTTATCCTAGCAAAATGGCTCAGAAAATATAAACTCGTTTCAGGCAGATAGGAATAAGATACTTTCCCTTGTGGCCGGTAATCAAACACCTTCGGGACATACGTTTCTGTTATTTCATCAACTCCATAATAGTTACCGACAAGTATACATTCATTTCAGGCAGATTCAATTAATTAATTTCCCTTGAGGGAATTGAACCGGGCACCATAATATATTTCATTCTCGACGGAATTCCCTTGGCCGCTGCGATGCCACACCCACAACGAAGTCATTTGTTTCATTCAGGTTTAAAAGGAGTTCCTTATCCCTTCATCACGAGATTATCCTACCCTCAACTGAGTAAATGAAATTGGTTAATCTTAGTTAGATCAATGTCTGCAAAGGACGTCACCGTATATAAGGGGCAAGTCAATCATGAATCACGGTATGCGTATCTCATTACCTTAAGTACGACAATGTTTGCCTCCGACAGTCTTCTGTCAATAGAGCATGTGAGCCACATTAGCCGAAAAGGGACACCATTGGATTCCACGGGCATAGGGAACGTATCAATGTTTAATATATCTGACAGCTCATTCCTGACTTACATGATGACTTCTGTTATGGAAATCACCATTTCTTGGTATCCAGTTTTTCTTGCGTGTCTTTAACCCCCCCTTCCATAGAACAAGACAGCAATATTCCTCGGGCCTTCCCATAGACACCTCTTGCAAGAACCTTTGAACTACCGTCTGTATTGTCTTTGTGTGGATCTGAATCTATGTCACTGACTAACAGGAGGAGGGAGAAGGGATCGATTGCCGGCTATCAGTTCTCCATATATGGAAAGTGCGAGAACAGGGAAGTGAGTAAACAGGGTTGATATAGAAGAAGAAAAAGAAGAATCGCGGACGACGTTCCAAAAGCCGAGTCAGAGCGCCTGACGGCCGCGCCTCCAGGTAGAGACGAAAGTATTGATAGATTCTGAAGATGGACGGCAGGGAGATGAACATCTCTAACACATACCTATCACCGGTTCTATGAGGAGGAGAGGTTTAGAGTAAGTGAAGTAAGGACAACGAGAAGAACAAAGAACGAAATAAAAGGTTGTAAAATGCAAAAGAACACCAGATGTCCAGGAAAAGGGAAAGAGTAAAGTTCAAAAATGAAAAACAGACAAAAGAAAAAAACCTACACTTGCTCATCCCAGTATAAATACAAACGTGTATAAGCTTAGACAAGTATTTGCATTCCCACAAGCACTGACACATGCAAATGCAAGGACAAGGACGCATGGAAACATGTGCTCAAGAATTTCATCACTCACACCACAAACTTATTCTTATGATTGTAAATGTATATAAATGTGCATACTCGAGTATATGCACAAACTCTTTCCTGTGATTCACCTTGGTCTTTGGATCACGTGTTGGACTCGTGATCGACAGCTTTTTTCCCTCCCGGAAGAGAGCTCAGAGCTCGTCTGACCGATCTGTGGGTAATGCTATGACCTTACACGCACACACACACACACCCAACTCAACGCCCACGAGAGTTGGAGTAACGACTTGAAGCGCAGCGATACTGAAATAATTTCAGCCCTGGGCAGGATTCGAACCAGGTACCGCCGTCACCGCCGCACTGGCAGTCTGCGACTCTACCAACCGCGCCACCGAGTGAACACATAGGAAAAAAATATGAAGAAATAGAATTGTACATTTTACACAAAGATGCACATCCTCACGAGCACATGAACACGTGTACATCACGTCTGACAGAACCGAAAGTTTACCCTTCCGAAGAGTGCAAATACCCGGCACGTAACAAGACTTAGAGAAAAGACCTGACAAAGTGACAAAACTAAAGACAGGTATAAGTTTGCTAAGAAAGGAGGAGGAGGAGGAGGAGGAGGAGGAGGAAGAGAGAAGAGTTAAGGGAGGAGAGGACGGGTGGAGTCGTGCAGTGCGTGCAGCCGAGCGTTGTTATGGCCCCACACGCCGCTCCGGCTTCCAGATTTGCGATTTTATAGCTTAGAGCCTTAGTCCCATCCTCGACGTGCGCTCCACCCCCACGGCCCGCACTCCTCCGCCTGAACTCTATTCCCTATCCTAACTTTCCCTTGCGACACTGCTCCTGGCCCAGGACAGTGGGCAGGATGCAGGGATGATCCGTCATCCAGGAGGTGCCAAGATAAGAGGGAGGGAGGAGGGTGGAGGGGAGTGGAATATATAGGAAATGGAATGGGTGGGAGTGGTTTCTATGCCTTTTTCTTTTTGGCTAACCCCCCTCTATGGGGGAAAAAGCTTTTGGTATATGTATGTATGTAACTTTCCCTTTGCCCCATCCCGTTCTCCAACTGGTCTTTACAGCTAAACTTCTATTACATCATCCTGTGGACTGCACTTCTATTACATCATCCTGTGGACTGCACTTCAATTACAGCATACAGTGCTTCTGGCCTGAACTCCTTATCTACAATGTCTTTAAAACCTGCTTTCCAATTTATCATGCCTATTGTACCTACTAAGCTACTTTCGTACACGCCATCTCCTGACCTACCTACACGTTCCGGCCTACATTTCTCCAAGAAACATTTAATCTCCTCATTTTACGTTCAGTCACACCCCACACTCCACTCGGCACCTTCTGGTCTACAGACATTGTCCCATCTAGCCTGCTCTACCTCTCTTGGAGTGAAGACTCTTTGCTAGACTAGTCCATACCTGGACCTGTTCTTCTTGTCTTAGCCTAATTTCAGTCCCTAATCGGGATCCATTCTTTAAACTGTCATCCTTCTCCCCATACTGCACCCGACACTGACCTAAGCTTCCCTTGTTCGCTTCAAAATAATCCTTTAGACTGATCATTACTCACAGATGCCTCACTCTTAGTGGCCATTTGTGAGGTTTGCTTCTGTCTATAATTACGTTTGTTTCTGTTACCGCCGCCTGTTTCCTAAGAAAGAAAGAAATCGTGTAACTCTATGCATATCACTTCCAAACTAATGTCTAAAATTTCTGGGAAAGCTACAATTAGCTTCAAACACTTTGAATACTTGTATTTTCTTATTAGATGCAATGCAACTAGCGTCAGAGGTGATGGGGTTTGAAAACTTCATTTCAAATACTGTAGGATTTTAGAGGCGCGTAGCATGAATATCTAGTGTGTACAGCGTGGCTTTCAGTGCAAAGAAAGCTCCTTGAACTCAATCGGAAAATGAGAGGTTTGGAGGGTTTTGAAACTAGGCAGTAGAAGATTCTGCCATTCATCTTGTAGGACTATCACTAACAGGTACTCCTTATAGATCCTTGAAAGGGTTTATCAATAGTTGTAATCCCTTTTGTATTGGATTTCCCACAGAAGAGTTTTACTCGTACATGATCTAAACAAGTGATATTTTTTCTCATGCTTGATAAGGTTAATCACTTACTGAGCGCTGGTATCTCTTTCTCTGTCAGCAGTCAGTGGTCTGTCTACTTTTAGGGGTCTCGATTCAGTTCTCTCTCGAGCATTGGCAATATTTTTGCCCCTCGCCAGACGATTCTAGTCATCTTGTTAGGTACCTTTATTCCAATAACCTTTCCACCTGGATAGATCTCTTCTGTCTCCTGATTATCGGTCTGTCTCAGATCCTGTACTCAGCTTCCCTTTGACCTGACTACATTAAGGTCAGATTACGTTATCCAGTTAAAACCAAGTCTCGAATTTTATGGGCAAATTGTTAACGCTACTTAAATTGCAGTGCTGGAGCACTACCACGCGGAAGCCTATACACCAAATCGTCGTCAGTTCCCAGTCTCGCATCTTGAATATTTCCACTACCCAAGTCTTCTGTCCACTTTCCGGTAAACATCTATTTGGATTTGTAGATATTTTCTCTTTGTTCGTTTCTTCTCACAAGGTTCATTTCAAGCCATGGTCATACTAGTCACTGAGACAGCTGGGGACAGCGGTTGCCCCCTAAATCTTATCCATTGTTCAGTTGCAACTTTTGTCTGCACGTCCAGTCACGACAAGATTAGCTTGAACCATTTCCTTTAGGCAAAATTTGTGGGATGGTTAAAGTTATTGAAGCTATAGTAGCGTTTATATTCTAGATTTATTTGGTACATACAAGTCGTTTTGAAAAAAGTGAAACAGTCATCTGATATACAGAGCTAAAAATAGACGCACGGTAAGCCAGTGTCTGAAATAGGTAGCCATATATGCTGAAGACATCAGTAGTATCTCCTTCAGCTGGCTTAGGAACACGTCTTTGTATTTTCTACTCATTCAGGATTTCATCCATGTAACAGGCCTTTAAATAAATTCAAAATGCTAGTAATGAAAGAGATTAAGTAATAAACTGACTTTCCTTTGAGTCCAACATGGTCTTTTCTCCAAACTAGTCAAAAATCCGCATTTTTTTTTTCTTTTACTAGTGTCTGCCCTGGATTTATTTTGCATGAAATTCCACATAAAAATCTTGTTTGCTGATTTACAAACCACTCTGACCTAATTTCATGTATATTCAGGGTTCAACCTATACACCATTGTCTAAGTACTCTTTCCCCCAACCTATACACTAAACGTACGTAATACCTACTCTTAATCTAAACAATGTTACCCACACTTACTCTACCATCTATCAATTCTTCTCCTGACCTAAATTTCACTGTTTTAGTTCTGTATTTGTAATACAGATAGTCTTTAAGTCCTTTCTTCCAGCTTACAACCTCGACCTATTTCCATCAGATTGGATCCACTCCAAATCCCTACGTCCTCAGCCCTGAGACTCAGATTGTCTTGAGTAAATCTTCTCTACTTGCCTATCGTCATATCGATCTATTACATTTAACCTTTTTGATGTGGAGGATTACTTGACAGACGTCAATCCTTTCGCTGAGGAGAGGGTTCCGCTCAGCTGAAGAAAATTGCTTAGCGACAGAATAAATACTAAGTTCACAAAATACAGCAAGAGAGCTAAGCTCTACTGTCCTCCTTTTCCATGCCAACCGTATATATATATATATATATATATATATATATATATATATATATATGTATATATGCGTAAGTAACCACTAGGAAAAGTAAACTAACTAATTCCTTCTTTGTATCTGCACTGAAGATGTAATTATACGAAAGCGCTCTGCTTCGTTAGTTTACTTTTCCTAGTGGTTATTTATGCATTTGTGAACACACGCTCCTAGTGTTTTTATTGCATATATGTATATATATACACCAGTTCTTGAACAGCAACCCTCCTGCAGTTTTTTCAAGTTCAATGTAACTTTCATAACACATCTTTACATTCGAACCCGCTCATTCTTTCATTATTTGATCGAATTTACCAAGCCTGTATTCCGAATCCTAACATAATTTCGCCTTTGCTTAAGTAGTTTTAAATTTCTATGCCCATCTCCAAATTGAAATGTAATCCCCGTTTCAACAGAAGTGATGATAATTATTTCATCATCCTAATGTGATCAACAGACGCCGTTTTGTTCTGTTTGACTGTTAACCCTAAACATAGTCTCGATAGGTGGTAATTTTGTTCACCTTGAAATCAGCGTAAGCTCTGACGTTCAGTTGAACAAAATGGTCTGATGTGTTCCATAAAGAAATATACATACAGAGGATCACAGACCTGCAGACCTAATTTTGGATTCCCAATCCTTTTTCGAAGATATTGATATCTGTTTAGCAAAACGTTTAACCTTCTGCAAAACCCACCAAAAAACCGAACGGCAATACTTTCATCTCTCCTCAACCTGCCGACCTATCCACGACGACCTTTCGACCTCTCCGAATACCTGGAAATCTTTTCCTCGACGACTTTGTGACGCCTTCACTTCCATCTTGCGTCATTTCTTCAATCCCTCCCGTGAAGAAGCTCTCCCGACCTCCATCTTTGCCGACGCCATTCTGATCTCTGCGACTCAAGATTGCTCCCACCGACTGACTCCATCCACCAGCTTCCTCGTTCTCCTCCTCGTTGTCCTCTCCTTCCTCTTTGTCCTCATTCTCTTTCAACCGTATGGTGTGCTGCCTGCACTAATTTTATGCATTCGGAATACTTTTATTATTAGAGTCTAATCTTTAGTAAAACACACACACACACACACACACACACACACAAATATATATATATATATATATATATATATATATATATATATGTATATATATATATATTATGGGAAAGGTGGAGAGGGAAACACGGGTCTTTATCTGAATATCGAGTTTATTCCTGACCGGTTTCGCTGACAATAGCCTCTTCAGAGGAGTGTTGGCTATTGCAAGCGAAACCGGTCTGGAATAAACTCGATATTCAGATAAAGACCCGTGTTTCCCCCTCCACCTTTCCCATAATTTGTCCCAATGTCTCTACATATATATATATATATATATATATATATATATATATATATACATATACATATTATATATATACATATATTATATATATATACACATATATATATACATATATATATATATATAATATATATATATATTACATATATAAGGTAAGAAATATAGGTCA
>NC_134815.1:46496753-46499253 GCF_046742065.1 Oratosquilla oratoria | reverse complement strand
ACGAGCAAATTGATAGGATAAACAAAGAATAACTCAGGATGAGAAAGCAGTAAGAAATATGTGGAAAGAGTAAAGCACAAATGATAGTGAGCTTTGATGCAAAGACAATCTGGGAAAAAATATATTAAAATCCGTAAGGATGAGGTAAAAGTATCAGTCCAAGGAAAATAAAAAAATATATACTAAAGATCAAAGTATATGATGTAAGCATGGATTATGAGATTTTAGAGATTATCTTGGTAAAAGATAAGTGGCTGGGAAACTTAATTAAAGAAGAGGATTAAACAACACCTACTCTGATGTTGAAAGTCATATTTTTGCTGATGAAGGTGAGGTTCCAAATGATAAGAGGCGGACAGGGACACCCACAGTCACTCATCAGCATGACGAATTGCCACGCCGATATCATCGCATTCGTGAAAGTATACGAAAAGTCCGACCAGAATTCTACGAGACTGTTGACAAAATGAAGAGCTGCCTACCACATGTCTAAGTGGCAAGCAGAATCAGCTAGTCGTCAACAAGATGTTTGGGTGAAACTGGAAAGCACATGATGAGCCAGAAATTGTTAATCTGGACACCCTGCCAGAATCCAAAAGTGTCAGGGATGCAGGCAAGAGCATTGAAGTCATGACGCTGAACGAAATCGTCCAGATCATAATCTCTGGTGAACAAGACGTTGTGACTTATTCTGATGACGGTTTGAAATAATCAGGGCGATGGCTCTTTTTCTGTTCAGGCTACCACTGTCAACGAAACATACCGTGCCCTACCGACCATGATCATTGCTTCCGAGTCCAGGAATAACTAAATTCTAAGGGAAGTATGTCAAGAAGTTGGTACTAACATCACTCCCTATTTTAGGCTTGGTCCATAGACCGATTCCCAGCAAATTAAGGCTGCGTTTCCACCTAGCGAGTCAGGGCCGATTCTCGTCAAATCGTCAAATGCTGTGAATTCGAATAGCTGGAAGAAGACTTTGTTTGCAACATTCTAGACTTCCCTAAGAACATTTGAACAATCTGTCTAACATTTGTGAAGGTTTAGCTCCTTCCATTTCGCCATTCGGTTTCTCAATACGTAACGCAAAGCCAATTTGACATTTGAAGATTGAAAAAACGAAAGATTGTAACCGAAGTCGTTTCTACCCAAACAAACTCACAACGGTTGATGAGAATCTGACGAGACTCTCTCGGTGGAAACGCAGCCTAAGACTGCCTCCAGTTAAAAGCGAGAACATTAGTGGGATGATTCTATCCGACGTCTTTCTCGTATGACTACCAAGTTCAGGTTTCCGTCGTTGGTCGCTACGGCAGAAAGTGGCCTCGGAACTTCCGTTATACGTGAGTGGAAAGTCATAAAAGGGTTGTTAAAAGAAATCTGAAAGAGGCAGTGCTTGAGACTGAATACATCATGGGACAAACAACAAAGCTGTAACGTACCAAACTGAAAATCAAAACCATAGGAAAGCCTCGTGAAAGAATAAGGACTGACTTAAAAAAAAACGCACAACCTGTGTAGAAGTATACAAAGAAGTTAATTATATGAAAAAAATAACGTACGGTAACTGTTGCTTCTGTTGGATTAAAAAAACGACTTCCGACAAAGACCAAAGGACTTAAAATGTATTTTGTCAAGTATGATTTATTTTCCTCGATAGAGTAGATAAACTATGTCTTCTTTGACGCCACTTTCCGGGTCACCTTTCTGCCCAAAAACGAGTCCAAAATCAGCTAAAGCAAAATAAGGCAAGAGATTCATCTGGTGGAAAAAGGGATGTTGAATAAAGTACTCCACATATATTCAAAGGAAGCCTTGGCAAACACACTCTTACTCAGTCCTTTCATTAGGCAAGCCACCGTAAAACCATTTTATGCTTACGGAACACGCACTTCACGCAGAAGCGCACATAAACAAATATTCTTCTTTTTTGTAAGATATCAGAATAAACAGCCGGGTAGAGACCAAGTGCTGTGCTGCTGTTTGCGGCCATTTGATTTACATGCGTACAGTCTAACCCCAACGTTCATATATGTATATATAAATATATAGTTATACACACACACACACACACACATATATATATATATATATATATATATATATATATATATATATATATGTATACCTAATCTTTCTGGATATAAACGTTTTTATTCAGTTCTTTATCAAAATTAATTTAGTTACTTTGGCTCCAGTACACTGCATTCTCCCTCTCTTGGGAGAGAGGCTTTTGATTTTTATGTAACTCTTTCATAAGAAATTGACGTTTTCATCGACCGCGGTAGACTTGTCGAGAAATTTTAACAGACGAGGAAAAAGGACAAAGAATTGAACACAAATCCTCTTTGCCTTTCTATAGTAGGACCTCATACAAAACATACTCGCCACGCTTGGCTCACTTATTCCCTGTCAGACTCTTCAGCTACTTTGCCATACATGGTTTCGGTGTTGTGGCAGCTGACCTAGTGGGTCCCTTACTTGGTTGACGGACATTCTA
>NC_134815.1:46479253-46489253 GCF_046742065.1 Oratosquilla oratoria | reverse complement strand
TTCCTCTTCCTCTTCCTTCTTCTCCTCCTCTTCCTCCTTCTACTCCTCCTCTTCCTTCTCCTCCTCCTCCTCTTCTGCCTTCATCTCGGCTTCCTCTTCCTCCTTCTCCTCTTCCTCTTCCTCCTTCTCCTCCTCCTCTTCCTCCTTCTGCTCCTCCTCTTCCTTCCCCTCCTACTCCTCTTCTACCTTCATCTCGTCTTTCTCTTCCTCCTTCTCCTCTTTCTGCTCCTCCTCTTCCTTCTCCTCCTCCTCCTCTTCTACCTTCATCTTTCTCCTTCTCCTCTTCCTCTTCCTTCTTCTCCTCCTCCTCTTCCTCCTTCCTCTCCTCCTCTTCCTACTTTTCCTTCTCCCCTCCTCTTTCCGTTTCTTCTTTTTCTTCATTTTCCTTTTTCTTCCCTCCTTCCTCTCCTTTCTCTCTCACCTCTCTCTTTTTCTCTCTCCTTGCTGTCCAATGCAATTCCTTTGCTTCACCTTTGAGCCCTTTCTCTTCTCGTTATTTTTTTCCCTCCTCCTAGCCTCTCTTCTTTAAGCCCCCCACTTGCCTTCTTACATTCTTCAGTCTTTTGTATATGTTTTGCAACCTTTGCTTATCTCCCTCTCTCCTCCCACCTCTCCTAACTTGTGCCTTTTGCTTCCTCACTCCTCTCTTCCGCACCTCCTTCCACTGGAAATAAACTCATCTGCTGGGATTCGAACCCCCGCCAGAGCGGTTCGAATACCAGCAGATGAGTTTATTTCCAATTGTCAAAATGACACGAAAACCTCCTTCCATCTCACTGTTATCATATGCTTTTGGCCTCGTCCATCCATTTTCAATTTCCGTCTTATTACTACTGATAACGATTACATTCCTGACAATAATTCTAAGAGATGGTTACCACTTCCCTTCCAGCTTCTCTCTCGCGCGGAGACATACTTCCCAGCAGTCTAATTTGTACGCTTGCTTAACCTTCCTGGCTACATCCCTCCAGAGATGTGGCCAGAAGTGAGCACTTCCTCACGCCTGTTTTCCCAGTCGGCTCCTAAGCGAGACCAACTTGGCCGCTTCAGAAGGACCTTCCTCCTTTGGAGGGTGGTCAAGCCAGGCCCCTCTCCTTTCTGGCTCTTTTGAGACTTAACCGCGCCTCCACTTGACTCCTTGAGGCCAATTACGAAAGAAGGGACGTAACGGAGAGATAGGCGTCTCTTTTTCGTATTAATGAAATGTACAACTACTACGACTTTGTGGGGATAGGGAGATAAGGAACAATGATTCTTCATCACAAAAAAAAAAGAAGAGGTGTAACGAAATGTACAATTATTACGACTTTCTGGGGATAAGGAGATAAGGAACAATGATTCTTCATCACAAAAAAAAAGAAGAGGCGTAACGAAATGTACAATTATTACGACTTTCTGGGGATAGGGAGATAAGGAACAATGATTCTTCATCACAAAAAAAATAAAAAACCTATGCCCCACGTGGGCATAGATCTCACAGCTTGATTCAGACACCTGTCCTTTTCATGCACTTGAGGAAAGTGGTGTCAAGGATTCTACGTTCTTTTCCATGTTTTTGCGTGTATATGCGGACCTAAATTTACTGATGAGGAATTAGAAAATCTTTACAAATTATCTGAGCTTAAAGTACACAAAAATGCTTATAAGCAACTCTCTCTCTGCAGCCAAGAAAACTTTATATAGAACTTAGCCTACACCTCCCTATGATACTAAGAATCTAAGTTTTAATTTCTTGTGGATACTTATCTTAGATTTTTCATTTACTTAAAACATGGAATGTTCAAGTAGTTTTTAATAATCCATATATATTTAAAATTTGATTGATCAAGAATTCTCCTAAGTATTCTAGTACTTGAATACACAAGATTCTCTGTAGAGATTGTGATAAGTTTTACTTGGGACAGAGGTGTGTGTGTGTGTGTGTGTGTGTGTGTGTGTGTGTGTGTGTGTGTGTGTGTGTGTGTGTGTGTGTGTGTGTGTGTGTGTGTGTGTGTGTGTGTGTGTGTGTGTGTGTGTGTGTGTGTGTGTGTGTGTGTGTGTGTGTGTATGCGTGTGTGTGTGTTTGTGTACAGTAAAAATCACATGGGTTGTATAACCTAGTCTATCTTATTATTGAGAAAGCTGTGGCTCAAGCATGCGGGACACGGGAGCAGAAATTGTAGAAGGTCACGTTACCCTGGGGGACATCTCCCCCTGACTTAAATGTCCCCAGCTCCCTCACCTATCAACTTTATGTGTGTATATGTACTCTTGTTTCTTTTGCCTATTTACCCTGAAGACGTTTTATTAGACGAAAGCGGTCAGTCTCTAGCTTAACATTTCCGTTGCGGTGTATAGTGGGAGTTGTGAATGTAGGTGTGGGTTCAAATGTGGGTGTTTGTACGGGTGTTTTGGTGAGGTGAGGATGTGGATGTGTATGAGTGTATGTCTTAGTGTGGATGTGAGTGTAGGTGTAGGTATGTGTGTTAGGGGTGACATAACCGTGAGTGTGGATATAGATGTAGTAGATGTGGATGTGCATGGATGTGCGTGTAGGTGTGGATGCGGCCGTAGTTGTACATACTTGAAGGTGTAGGTGTGAGTCTGGGTGTGCATCTGCTTGTGTGTGTGTGTGTGTGTGTGTGTGTGTGTGTGTGTGTGTGTGTGTGTGTGTGTGTGTGTGTGTGTGTTTGACATCACTACCAAAGTGGGGAAAGGAGCACTTGCTATTCTCAGAGTATGTTGTCTTTTCAGAGTGAGCTGCAGCGAAGGGCAGAAGCCATCAGGCTCGACTCGGAGAAATGGGAAAAGAGGTCAACTAGCCGTCCGGTTTCAATTACAGTGTAAGAAAAGAACTAAAATTCACGAAACCTTTTTTGTTGTTTTCATTTACAAAACAGATGAGATCAACAGTTGCCATAATTACCTTTTCTATATTATAAAAAGGTAGATAAAATAACCCTTAAATAATACGCATAATACAATAATTGCCAAAAAAAACAACCTAAATGTAAATACGAAAAGGAAATGAGTTACGAGTTGATTGATTTTATTTATTTTTTTTATTTTTTTTATTTTTTTTTGTGAGGGGGACTGAACTGGTTCCCAATTGATAAAACATTAGATGAAAACGAAAAAAGGTCTAAGTAATGGACTGGAAAATTAAAAAAAATATATATATATATATTCCAATATAATTCTTGAGATATGACACTTTAATTTTTGTGTATTCATGTAGAAAAATATGTGTATATGTATCACCATACATGTAATATGTACGAGTATACCAATTTGCAAATACAGTATACTGTACTCTCTTGCGATTAGGCATATCTTAGGATATTAGATAATGACAACAAGAATAAAATAAGAAGTCAGAATAAATAAGATGTCAAGAATAAAACAAGAAGTCAGGCACCTGAACAGTTGACTGAGGTAGGAAGTGTACTGATGAAATTATAGTGAAGAGACAAACCCAAGATCCTTAGTCTGCTCTTGTCAAAAGGAAATATAGAAGTTATTCTCTGTCTACGTGGTAGTTCATATAGCGGAGAACAGTATTTCATTAACCTTAATTGAATGGGCTTGGTCTTGTGATATTCACTTTTACTAATCTGATCCTCTATAAAAAGGTACATATTATAACCGAGTTATGGATAAATGTGGTATTGACGCCTGCCATCTTATCGATATTTCTGTATGGTCAAACGTCTTCCAAATTACTCCCTGTTTACAAATACAGAAAATATACAAAAAAAAATTGTCACGGTTCAAACTATTTCAACGATTTTAATTTATATTCACAAATTATAGTTTTTCATTTGACCACCATAGGCTGCATGGATTTGAAATTACGCTGGCGCTTGGTTTTTGAAGATGATAGGGAACCACCAATCACGAAACGAAGGATTTAGTGGCTATGGATGTTTGGTTGCGAGGTTCAGGAACTGTTAATATTCGTGGCTGGTGTGATGACAACAGCGCAGTCACGGCCGTCGTTGTAATTTGAGAGCCGCACACACGGGCGATGTCCAGCAACTGCTGGTTCTCTAAATGCAAAACATAAAATTCAACAATTTTAACTAAAAGAATGCGAAGACAAGAGCAAAGTAAGCTTATTCCAATTCTAAACCGTTATAAAAAAAAAACTGTTATGAACGTTTTAAGGAAATATGCAAATAAAAACTGGAACATTCCCAATAACCGAATCAAGGCTTTAGAATTTCATATTTTATCAGTAAGTGAACTATCCACGGCTTTGCAGATCTTCATTTGCATAAAAATAATAAACACTGTTGTGCTTGTGTATTGCAATATATCTTTTCTTTTTTAACTTTTGTTTCATCTCTCGCAAGTGGAGTCGTCTAATCGTCCTTATGTGAGATGAACGAGGAAAGTCAACTTCTTGTCGTCTAACAGAGTAGAAACAAAATCTGTTCTCTGACTTTTATCAAGACTTCATCTCTCGCAAGTGGAGTCGTCTAATCTTCCTTATGTGAGATGAACGAGCAACTTCAAGTTCTTGTCGTCTAACAGAGTAGAAACTTAAAATCTGTACTCAGAATTTTATCAAGACTTCTTCATCAAGAAAGATAGATTCAACTCCATTATGGTAGAGATCACTAAACATCGAAGAGGATATAACCTCGCACCGTTTTTATATGTAGGTATATTTGGAAATTGATATGTTATAACACACAGTGAACATGTAGGTTATGTAGGTGCATACATATTCATATGGGGTCTAGTATTCGAAAAGTCTGTGAGTGAGACAGAGGCGTGGACTTTTCATACGTTATCAATCTTGTTTTGTGTGAGATAAGGGGGAGGGTGGAGGGGTGTGGAGTGTATTCAGGGATGGAATGGGTGGAAATGATTTTATGCCTTTTTCTTTTTGGCTACCCCCCTTGTAAGGGGGAAAAAAGCCTTGGTATATGCATGTATGTATGTGAGAACTTGGTAGAGTTCCCAAAAGGATTCGCAGGCAATAAGTTTTTCAGACGTTTAGAACAAGGAATCCATGTGAAACGAGAGTCAAGGATCAGATGTATTGGCGGAATAACTTTAGAACAACGACGCCTGCAGAAGCGCAGAATGGCTAATTTTGAAGTAGATAAACAAAAGTCGTGGTCTTCAGCCCATCGGGGTACGGCCTCAAAAAAAAAAAAAGTCATATTAGAAATTATTTACAAAGAAAATATCTCGATCGGGATGTACAAAGAGAGGGAAAACGAGCAAATTTTACTCTTGTATCAAAACATGGGGAAAAGCAGAAGCCACGAAACATCATTCCTATAATCCAGACCTCAGTCTTAGAAAAGGTATGGGAACAATTATAAGAGATAACATGGAAAGATACTTAGAAAGCAAATATCTTATGGACGACATCCAGCAACTTGTACCGCTCTAGCGCAGCTAATCTGAAACTGTACACTATAGTTATCTCAAATTACGACAAAAGGAATAGTGTAGATTTGACACATCTGTCCTTGATTTTTTTTTCTTTCTTTTTCATGATCCGCACAAGGGTCTAACTAAACTCGCTTTGTATGAAATGAGCGGTAACCCGCTAAGCTGGATTACAAACTTGTTGAAAATTTGAAGCCGAATTATTCTGAATGGGGAAATTTCTGGCTGGAAGGATGTTACAAATGGAGTTGCTCAAGATTACATTCTAGGGCAGCTTCTGGCATATACCAATAAGACAGACTGTGAACTTGTATCTACTTTATCTAAACTCGATAATTATTAAGGTGTGCGAAATAGCCAATGATCAGTCAAATCAATCAAGTATTCAAGAACATTAAAGCATTGGTCACTAAAGTAATTAATAAAAATAAACCCAATAAGTGTAAGGCTACGCACATTGGTAAAAACAATAAAATACTACTATAAGTCATTTGAAAAAAATGTTAATCAAAAGAATTTTTGTGTAATTATCATTAGCAACCTTTAGCCCTGTATCTTCCTCGTAGAAAACAATCAGGACACTGAAATTGGGAGCATGTTTTTTTTTTTCAAAAGTCCAACTAACACTGATCTCCCTACTCATACAATATGCTTTTTTGTTATAGTCATCAAATCTCGTTAAATATAATGACGGACTGGAAAGAGTACAGGGGCATCCCACAAAACCTATATCAACTATGAGAAACAAATCATACGAAAACATCTTAAAGCATTTTAATCTATGCTCTCTAAAAAACAGAGGTTCAGGGGAGACTCAATATTAGCCAGGTGAGTTGTAAAGGAAATTGATAACAATAAAGTCTAAGATATTCTTACACTAAATACTAACAGAATTGGACTCAACGTGGGAGGACACAAAAAAATAAACCTAGGACTAGGTAGAAATAAATCTGCCAACAGAGTTGAAGACTTCACGTGGTTTATTCCGAATTGGACACAAGCAAAGGGTTGCAAGGGACTGGATCTTGTCATACTGGGCTCAGAATTCAAGCTCTATTGTTAAGAGCCTGGTTATATCCATGGCGATACATGCTGCAATTTTTTGTGTGGACATTTACGAAACCAAACCTTTGTATTCTTCAACGTGTCAAAAGTGCAAAGCAGTTTTCGCCGTACATGAACTTCTTCCAGAAGTGGGGGTTCGTCTCTTGTAGGCGGCCCCATTCGTTAAGGTAGGAGGTAAACCCATCTTGTAATTTAATTTACACACTTGAAACCTCGGTAAGAAAATGAGAATGAAAATGAGAATGAAAATGAGAATAAGTGGAGAGGGCGACACAATAATGAGCTGAGGGAAATAACTAAACAAGAGAAAATAACAGATGTTATAGGTAGAACAAAATTGAGATGGGCTGGGCATGTGGCGCGTATGGAGGACCATAGAATTCCAAAACGAGTTATGATGGGTAGAATGCCTGGAAGAAGACCCAGAGGGAGACCTCGAATGAGATGGATGGATGAAGTGGATGCGGAGATGGACAGAAGAGGAATAAATAAAATATCCTGGATGGAAGCAGCACAGAACCGAAGGGTATGGAGAGGATTACTGTTGGCGGACCTGAATCTACACGAGGTTCAAGATCCAACGGAGTGAGTGAGTGAGTGAGTGAGTGAGTGAGTGAGTGAGTGAAACCTCGGTAAGTACGATATCAACCATACATATCAATCGTACATAGTACTAAGAAATGCCTCAGCGTAACGTCTTGCCTAGTCATCACACTTAACACAGTAAATATTAATCTGTAAAGTCTGTTTACCTCCCCAATCTGAATAAGAAACCTGCATTCCTCGAAGTTTCCGTTACAAAAATCAAATCGTATCTTTGTACTCCAATAAAAAATAAAATAATGAACATCAATTGGATTATCAAGCAAATCTAATCAATAAGCGACACTATATACGTCCTTCTTTGTGAACACGTCATACACAGACTTGAATGGAAACACCAAAGCAAAGTCACGTGTCGTGAAAATCGTCCTTATGTGCGCAGTACATTAAGCTTCATTTTGCGTGTAAAAGAGCAAGAGGGGTACCTTGGCGCCCGGACCCAAATAAGAGCTACTCACTCGTGCTTTTATATTTTTCCATGTGTTTGTTTTCATTTAACGTAAAACAAATTAACATTTCTTACCACACCGTCCGAACAACTATTTTCTTTTCTTTTTTTACAATACCATTTAGTTTCTCTGTCAATTTCACTACAATGTATCTTGGCGTGTTTACAAAATGATTTTTTGGAAGACTGTGTGAAAGCTCATTTGTTTGGTTACCAGATGCTGTGCAACTTTAATCAAGTGTTTGCTCTTGTAAACACTACATTGTGCTCTTTTTATCAGATTTTTAGGAACAATGTGTACATGAGCGTAGATGGCTTTCCAAAACTATGTAAATTGGTTAACGACACAAACACACACACTCGCGCACACGTACGAACGCATACACACACACACACACACACATATATATATATATATATATACACACGCACACACACACACGTACTAACACAAACACACACGCATGCGCGCGCACACACACACACACACACACCTCGTGTCGCTGTGGTTAGAGTTCTCGCCTGCCACTACATCGGTCCGGGTTCGACTTCCGCCCACGGCTAAATTAATTTCAGTATCGCTGCGCTGCGGGGTGTTACTCCAACTCTCGTGGGCGGGGAGTTGGGTGTGTGTGTGTGTGTGTGTGTGTGCGTGTAAGGTCACAGTATTACCCATAGCTTGGCCATACGAGCTCTGAGCACTCATCCGGGAGATTAATAAGTGTCGATCACGAATCCAACACGTGATCCAAGACCATGGTGAATCACACACACGCACACGCACACACACACACATACACACACCTTTAGAAGGTGTATGTATGTATATAAAGTTACGTCAAGACTTACAAGCCGATGTTAATATGGTACGCATAAAGGCATACTCAAATATATGTTTTAGGGTTTCAAGGTTCAGTTAATCATCTAAACTATTTATTGTAATATTTTCTTATCTATTTCTCCTACATCTGTGACCTTATATATCTATCTGATTATTTCTATGCCAATTTGTTTGTTCATATATATTCTTTTTTATCTATTATAAATATATTATTTATTTGCTTAAATTTTTTCATTTGTTCATGCATCTATTTTCACACACACATATATATACATATATATATAATTATATATAATTATATATATATATATATATATATATATATATATACTGTATATATACATATGCTTTTCCTTTGTTATAAATCATTCTTAATCGTATGTACGGAACCTACGTACATATGGTGCATTCAACTGAATTAGCCACAATTCTGCTCGGACTCTTCCTTAACGTCACAAGAATCTCCATTCAAGAAACAAGCTGTCGGGATTCCGGCTCTATCCACAGAGACTGTGGCAGATACATTTTACAGTATCGTTGCTCTTTGCATTTTTATGCTTCTCTTTTTTCTTTTTCTCCAAAAGTTCGTCTTCTCCTCGCGTCCCCCTGCAGTCGTTGTTATTATCTGCATCTTGGACCCTTTCAATTTAATAATCCCTTCAACAGGGCGACGTAATTCATTGAATTTGGGTCTGTACAAGCCCATCACCCCCTCCGCCACCGACACCGACACCCCCGCAAATAAAAAGTGCCTTTTGACATCGCTCATCACTGCAGCGCGGGAATTATTTTCGTAAATCTTATTTTCATTTACCGAAGACTGTTCTCGCTCCTCTCGAATAATTTTCTTCAGTTTATTTTTTGAGTATTTCTCCTTTCCTTTTCTTCTTTCTCCTACTTTTCCTCCTCCATCTCCTCCTCTTTCTTCTCCCTCCGTGACCCAGGTCGACACCACTCTCCCCTTCCTCCTCTTGTTCTTATACAAAAACCCCTTCTTGCTCACCATCTCTCCTACTTGCCATCCTACTTCGCTTCACTTTCTTCCTCCTCCTCTACTATTATTCTCTATTGATCAATTCTATCCACCCTTTCCCATCTCCCTTCCTAATCATCCCCTTCCCTTCCCTCTCTTACTCTTCTCTTCCCTTCCGTCTTTTCCCCTCTTCCTTCCCAAATCTTCCCTTCCCTCCTTTTCCTTACCATCTCTTCCCTTCTCTTTCCTTTCTTTCCCTTACCTATCCTCTGCTTCCCTTTACCCGATACTCTCCCTTCCAATTTTCTTTACTTTTACCTTCTGCTACTTGCCCCATTTCCACCTCTCTCTCTCTCTCTCTCTATGTATGCATGTATGCATGTATGTATGTATGTATTTATCAATCTATCTGTCTATCTATCTATCTATCTATCTCCGTCTCTCACTCTCTCTCCCTCTCTCTCTCTATGTATGTATGTATGTATCTATCAATCTATCTGTCTATCTATCTATCTATCTCCGTCGCTCACTCTCTCTCTCTCTCTCTCTCTCTCTCACTCTCTCTCTCTCACTCTCTCTCTCTCTCTCTCTCCTCTTCTGCGGTGTTCACCCAAAATCTGCCGGATTCGGGAGCGATCCTTTAAGCACATCCATTCCACCTTGGCAGGGCAACTTGGCCGAT
>NC_134815.1:46454253-46474253 GCF_046742065.1 Oratosquilla oratoria | reverse complement strand
CTGCATAAAACCACCTTTGTCCCCACCCGGAGCGCAGACCATAAAGTATGTTCAAGTTAAAACATTCATGCCGTGTATCCGAAGGACACGCCGACGATCCGTAGCCAGGGGTGGACAATTCATCCTCTGGATTTCGTCTTGTTACTAATATTTTACGAGATTACCAAAGGTGATGAAATTAGATAATATTCCATATCAATTCCAGATCATTTCAATTCCACTGCCATCTCTTACCAGTGTTTAAATTCAATTACGGCTCGTGATGGTATGAGTATTGCAAACATATACGACAGTCACGCACAACATTCCTCATACTGTGTTCTCTTGCGATATGATGACTGTATCCCGTTGTGATATTGTGTTGATACTGTGTCGTATATGTTAACAGTCCCTACCTCCCTACCTTCATATCACTAGGCCCCACCGTCGTTTACATGCCGTTGCATGAGCACAAATACCTGTGTGTTATATGAAGCAGCGGCGTATTAATTTCAGTCCTCTGGAAATATGGTGTAAAGGTCACAGGATCGTATGTTCGTTATCACCAAAGCTCCCTTGAAGTCTAATCGTCTGTCATTTTGTTTCTTTGAAAACCATAGCACACTAACCAAATATACAATTTTTTTTTTTTTTTTTTTTTTTTTTTTTTTTTTTTTTTTTTTTTTTTTTTTTTTTTTTTTTTTTTTTTTTTTTTGGTCCTCGAGGTCTGTTAACCACCAGAGTACCAGATCCCCTCATTCCCCAATCACTTTTTCCAATCAGTCTTTGAATCGCAGTCTACTTATCTTCGGGTACATGTTTCCTTACTTCGGGATTTTCTTTTTACAACCATCAATACTCGTCTAAATGACCGCAAAACACCGCCCAACAAAGCTATTCAAAGTTGCGCACTTGTGATACATCAATGGCCGAGTGCGAAATGCTGTGAATTCGAATTTCACAATAACCGACAGATTCCTACTCTCTTGACAGTGTTGAGTCCATTATTTCAGGAAGGTTGGCATGCGTGAATATATTATGTTACTGACCACGGGCTTCTTCTTTTTTATGTAATTCCATTACGCAATTTCTTTCGAATATTCCCATTGAAGTTTTTTTTTCTTCCCTAAAGTCATTCTCAACACGACTGACCTCCATAGAAAACGGAGACTGCAAATACACGTACTTACAAATGGACATTTTTATCTTAGTAATTTAACTTTTCTACACTCCACAATCTTCACTTGTTGACCCCATTTGCCTTGAAATGAAATATCGATTATATAATTGTAACAACATTATTTCTATTTCTCAAGGTACTACATTTCCTTTTGGTTTTAAACACTTGGATAGGAAACTAGTATGTTATAACACATTTGTAAATGTTCACTTTAAACCCATTATCGGAGAAATAATATCGGAAGTACAGGAAAACTGTATATTTCGACTACTATCTGTAGTCCTCTTCATTTCTGCTGAAGAGGACTACAGATAGTAGTCGAAATATACAGTTTTTCCTGTACTTCCGATATTATTTCTCCGATAGTGGGTTTAAAGTGAACACTTAGGGTTTCCTGATGACTAAGAGGTGTGGTTCTTCTTCTCACCATCACCCTCCCCCTCCTTCTGTCGTCGCCTCCGGAGAAGACACTCGAACATTTCCGATACTGTTCAGGATCTGCATTCTTGAACCTGAACATTCGGCCGCTGCTGCTGCTGCGACTTCTTGACACTTTTTACGTCACTTCCGACCCACAACTCAAACCTCAGCACTTAGTTCTTCTGACGCGTTCCGGTGCAACGAATTCTATTGGAGTAGTCACAATTCACTCTTTCAGGTATTCCATCGTCGACTTTTTTTCTCCTCCTTCTCGTTCGTCTTCATCATCTTCTTCCTTCTCTTCTTCCTCTCCGTTTCTTGTTCCAGAGTCGCACTTCTTACTTCAAACTTTTCTCCTTTGACCAGCCCCTTGCCAACAGACTCATCCTCGGATGGGTCAGGATAAACCCAGCCCACCTCTGCACAGTCTCCTCCCTCCCTCCCTCCCTAACCAGCAGACCGAGGGAGGTTCCCCCATTCCTCTCCTCACCTCCTCTCTAAGCACTCTTCAGAACACACACACACATACACACACACACACACACACCCTTGTTTCATGTTTAAAGTTTGACCCGAAATGGATATTCGTCTTCGACTCCTCTCCCGATGTGTCTGCCTTCCCCAAATTGTGTTTGACTCCAGATCGGTCCTTACCGTACCAGTACCTTTGTTTATCTCAGACCCTCAGTTTCCTTACAGCCATTCTTCTTTTCTTTCTTTCTGTTTTTCTTAACCTTTTCACCCGGTCTGGCTCGTTTCGACTCACGTCACCTCAATTTCTATTTCAACCATTTTGACTTCGTATTATTCTTTCTATTACGTCCGTTCTCAAATTTCGAGCCAAGTTAGACTTTCACTGCTTCCCACTTCTCCACTTCCATTCCACGCGATCCATTCCGTCCATCGCGATGCTGCACAGCCATTGCTGCAATTTACTCGCTTTTCCTCTAGCCATGTTCGATAAGATTCCTCACTGAAGCCTCTCCCTATGCTAATTCCTTTGTCTGTCTCATTTTTCTTACCATCTTGTTATATACTGCAGTTCCAATAACTTTTAACAGAAGTCTCTCCCATCGCAGACCTTCGTTTTAATGTAATTATTTCCGATTCCCCAACTTTAGGTTCTCAGGCTCGCTGGATTTTTTCTCCCCTTAAAGGTCTTGTCTTTTCCAATTCCTTTGGTTTCAGACTCTTTCCAGACTTCACAATTAGTCACACCTCTCGCATTTTCTCAGGTCTAAGGACCTCACTTCTATAGCTTTTGTTTGGCTTAGCCCCACACAGTCGTCCGCACTCAGTCCATTGGTACGGACATAGTTTCCTCAGTCTCTGCTCTCCCCCCACTCCTCTCATCACTTTTTCCAGACTAAGAGGGGTCTAAGGACCTCACTTCTATACCTTTTGTTTGGCTTAGCCCCACACAGTCGTCCGCACTCAGTCCATTGGTACGGACATAGTTTCCTCAGTCTCTGCTCTCCCCCACCCCCTCCTCTCATCACTTTTTCCAGACTAAGAGGGGGTTCTCACGGTCTAACGGTTCGCCGAAAGCGGTTCGACAGACACGTGTTTAAAGTGATGTGTGAACGTGTGAACGGGGTATTTGGTTGTCGAACACGTTGGTTAAACCCCAAATACCCCGTTCACAGGTTCACACATCACCTTAAACACGTGTCTGTCGAACCGCGTTCGACGAACCGTCTAAGAGTTCATCCACCTCTTTGGGCCTGGCCCCTTCCTTCATGGCGCCTCTCGTCCCAGTCCTCAACCTCCATAGCTTCTTTGATCCCGGCCCCAATCGTCGCAAGATCCACAATCCTTGCCTCCTTGTATTTTCCTTCCCTCTCCTAATTTAGCCATATTCTGCACACATTCTTCAGATCTAGTCCCTCTTACCAATATCACTTTTTCTTCTACTCTTCCATCTATAGTTCCTCCAGCCCTAGACATTCATTCATGTCTCTTCTAGTCTGAATTTTCCGATCTACAGCCTCCCTCCACCTACGCCTCATCTTAGACAAGCCCTTCTGACCAAGAATTATTCCCGAGGACCCCAAGGCCCAACCCCTATACCTTCTAAGAACCCCAAGACCCGACCCCTATACCTCCTGAGAACCCCAAGGCCCGACCCCTATACCTCCTGAGAACCCCAAGCCCCGACCCCTATACCTCCTGAGAACCCCAAGGCCCGACCCCTATACCTCCTGAGAACCCCAAGGCCCGACCCCTATACCTCCTGAGAACCCCAAGGCCCGACCCCTATACCTCCTGAGAACCCCAAGGCCCGACCCCTATACCTCCTGAGAACCCCAAGGCCCGATCCCTATACCTCCTGAGAACCCCAAGGCCCGATCCCTATACCTCCTGAGAACCCCAAGGCCCGACCCCTACACCTCCTGAGAACCCCAAGACCCGACCCCTATACCTCCTGAGAACCCTAAGCCCCGACCCCTATACCTCCTAAGAACCCCAAGACCCGAACTCTATACCTTCTATGGTTCTCTACCTCTTAGGCACCGTTCTCCTGGTAATCCTCAGCTCTTCCTTCCTCAAGCTGCAGACGTGCCCATCCCAGGTTATACGAGCTTGATATTTATGACGGCGGCGTTGATGCACCTGCGGGAGGGAGAGGACACGTCCCCAGGCATAGAGCGCCCTTTGCATCATAATCAGGGCTGTCCTCGAAAGAGCTCCAACTTTTGTTGGATTCCAAAGGGCGTGGCAGCCAACCAGCCAGACAGCAACCAAGGAGGGGCGGAAAGATGATGGAGAGCTTATAACTTGGGCGTGGGGGAAGGAGGGACGAGGAGGTTGGGTGAATGGAGATCGCCAGACGGGGTTGGGGACCAGAGAAAGGCAGCTTGGGAGGAGGGCAGGAAGGGAATGGAAGGAGGGAGAGGTGGAAATAATAGAAATGGAATGGGGTTACTCCAGGGCGGGGGCGGGGGGGGGCAGTAGGGATGGATCCAGAGTGAGGGGAAATGGAAGAGGGTGAGAGTTAGGATAGGACTCGTTTGGGGTTTGTCGTAAAAATTTTAGCAGACAATAGATGTGAACCAGAATTTCGTAGAACAGTTACATATTCTTCACTGTAGTATGATGTGTTCAAGTTAACCAAATAGTCTGGGCTAAACCAGAATAATGTACACGGGCGCATGACCTTATTCAAATAGCATGAAAAGGTGAATTGAGATAGATTGGATATTTCCAATACGGGATATGAGTGTGTGTGTGTGTGTGTGTGTGTGTGTGTGTGTGTGTGTGTGTGTGTGTGTGTGTGTATGTGTGTGTGTGTATGTGACCCTTTACCTAACAGAAGAAACATAGAGTTGTGTTTATTTTTTTATATGTTCAATAAGTCACGGAATATAACGGATCACAAGACGTTGGTTCAGTATTTTGTCGTTTTGCCCATTACGAAAGAAATTAACATTTAGAACACTGTTTTTTTTATCTTAATTCTTTATAGATATTTATGTTATGTTATTATGTTATTTGAGTAAGGAAAAAGTAGTGAAACCAAGCTTCTTTTAAATGCACCCTGTGTATGAAATCTTGCCTATTTATACAATAATATATGATTAGCCAGGGGAGTTTTCTGTCTTAACCAGTCTTCCGGTTAACCACGTCTACTAGTCCACATTAACTCACTTTGTATGCGATTTGCAAAGCCTACTTCTACAAGCGCACAATGCCGGATGCGATTCGGACAACTTGTCTCCTGTGTACAACTCTCATCTCTCATATGATTGTCATAACGAGTTTACTACGACCAGTGCACAAGACTTATATCATGTACCTTAGGCCGTTCGGGGCCACCTCTGTCCCAAGTCCCACTTTACTGCCTTGGTCGACATAAGTCCCTCCGTCCTCATCACCACCATCACCTGGCCTCCTTTGGTCCTAATCGCCAACATCTCCGCCACCTCTCTCCTCCTCCCCCACCCCCCACCACCCTCCGTTTCTCCAACATCCTCCGTGTATCTGTCCACACAACGGGTTTCCTCCTTTCGTGTACAGTTGCCAAATGCATGATGCTGCTAATTCATACTAATCTATTTACTTAAGCTGAGATTAGACTATTCCATTTCTCTGTTTGGGAATTCGCACTTCTCCTAAGGTGCCCCTCGCCGGTCTGCCAACTAGTCCCTATGGTTCTGTATTGTTTATTTGTGTATGGGTGTGTCCACCTGTTTCCCTGATTATTCTTCTGGTCTGTCCTTTATACTCTTGCTTTCGCTACCTTGAGGAATTATTTGGCATGGTAACCTGTTTCTAGTCATTCCATTTATATAAATCTAATTCCGTATATTTTTCTCTTTTTCTGATCCCTTTCATGGAGACCAGGTGCTCAACACCATTACCACAACCACCATAGCCACCGTCACCACTGCCAACACCATTAACACCACTTCTCCCACCACCTGGAGCCCCTCCTCCCATCAGCGTCATCCTGCCCTCTTTCCGCGCCGAGATTGGCCTTCAAGACACGTCCGGGGACCAAACCGCGCGGGGGCTCAAACCTGCAGTGATATGGACCCGTGTTCCTCCTGACGCCACCCTGAGTCCCGCTTCAAGATGTCCGAGCAGCCGTCTCGTCCCCCCGGACCGCCTGATGTCTCATATGGTGGCCACGACGCGCAGCCCCTGTCGGAACATGAGCAAACAGAGCACCTAGCGTCAACTCTCATGTGCCGACGTACTTTCTGACCCAAGATGCCTGCTTCTTTTTTACATTGCCCCTGTCAGGATTATAAAGAGTGGAAATCGTGTTCATTGGTGGAAGGTCAATAGAATGTAGCAGTACAAAAGAAGAGCGCCAGCAGAAGACTGTTTGCTCTATACCAAGATTTGCTGCGAAGGAAGAATTGGGGCGAGTGAAATATCACTCCTTTAGACTACTCTTTTAGAAGGGTGTATTTTTAGCTATCTTTTAAGATTATTGTTTTTCGACTTTAAGAAAACATTCGTTCCATCATCCGAGGCCAACATGACACTTTTTTTTTATCAGTGGCTTCAACAAAGAACAGACAATTCTTGTCAGGTGAGGAGCAAACCTCGGTTTTAGTGAACACGAAAATAAAATAGACGAAACTGCAAGAGTCCATAAGACCTACACTAACCATTCCCATGTCCCTTAATACCTGTCATTCCTATACATAATGTTATTTGATATTTTCTTATAATAACCAATTGCTTCAGTGCTCACTTCATTTTTAGTAAGCCTATCCCATTCATCTGTATATTCATCCATAAAGACGAAAGTCAATCCGAAATTAACATTTTAATTCAATAAAATCATTCGAAAATTAATTGCTACAGCAAAACATTAAATGCATTAAATTGTTGAGAGAGTCCATGAAGAAAAGATACTCAGAAAAGGACGACCACACACCAAATGATAACGGACAGGGATATATACTTCTATAACAAAGAGAAGCTTCTTCAAGGTAAGAAGAATATTTTGACGTTAGCTGGGAGAATAATATTAATAGCAGTGACAAAAAAGGTATATAAATTTGTTTGACATTAGCCAGAATAAAAACCATTCAACTATTGAATGACTTTGGAAAAACGATACTTGTATCAATAATTATTATATAAACAATTTCCTGAAAAAATGAGAGTGCTTTTTGCTATACTAATGTAAATAATCTATTTTGATCGAACAAAAGAAAAGGAAAACAAATATTTTCTATTTTATATATCAGCTAAAAGGTGACCTCCAAAAGACTCCTTTGGAAATTTTTAGGGACATGAACTCCTATTTCTACAGCGCACAAACAAACAAATAATCTTTCCTAACCTCTGAAGATCATTATTATTTGACATTTCAGACAGACACGCCTAAAAATGTGTCTATTTATAGCACAAGATCCTTGGCACCAAAGAGATGTATTGAAAACCTGTTCGTGAAACCGAGGACAAGTTTGTTTCTGTTGAGAGAAATGGAACACCAAATATCTGTCTTTTATTTCTTCTATTACTCCGTGTATCTTTATTCCGTTTTCTTTTATCCATTATTCTTCCATGACCTCTTACGTAAGCGATATGATCTTCCTCTATCGTCCCCTATATCTCCAATAAACCTTCTCCCTTCCCCATTCCTCCCTCCTTCCCTTGCCTTACCTACACTAAACCTCCAACTTCCCTACACATTATCACACTTTCCCTCTATATGGCATTATCATAATTACTATTCCTTAATTCATACATCTCTGTTAAATACTATACCCTTTTTATCTGCAATGAAACATGAATCTATTCGTCTAACTGTATTCAAACGATCGGCACTGAAATTCGTCTTCTACAGATTGGCCAGTGCATTCGAAGTTCCAATATATTGACAAAGATAATGTATATCTAAAGTTCTGGAAGAAATCATTCTGATAAATTGAAAACCAGGCGAGAGGATGTTTCTTTCACATGTCTACACACACATTTACACATACAAACATGAATACATATAGGTCCGCACTGTAGCCCAGTGGATACCGTGTCGAACTCGCGAGCAGGTGGTCGTAAGTTCGATCCCGGGACCCGCTGCGCGCTTCTTGTGTTATATACCCGATAACCCCGGCCAGGCGAGGAGGCGACCCAAACATCGGCTTAGAAAACCTAGCGGCTTACCTCAATAGACAGGGCTTGCCTTGCCAATGGGTTTCTCACTTGCCACTATGCGGGGGATGATGAATTTAGTTTCAGTTTGGAATATATATACTGTATACGTATTGTACATACATGTGTATATATATGTGTGTGTGTGTGTGTGTTTTAATAAAACACAGGTACGTGTGTTCACTTATGCAAAGTAGACCACTTAGAAAAAGAAACTAACGAAGCAGAGCGCTTTCGTATATTACACCTTCAGTGCAAAAAAGTACATAGTTGAATAGAAATACATAGTTTATATATACATGAAGAAGGAACAAGGACAGTTTACATAAGAGTAGAGGACATTTACCCCCTGGAAAGCGGTAGGTCAGGTCGCAAGGGTCAATACGTTCCACTAATGAGGGAAGGGCGACCTTAGGTCACACTCGCAGGGTGTAAAATGTAACCCTACGAGTGTAACTTTGCTCCTTGTTGTAAATGTAGGAACAACCGTGCCAACTCGGTTGTCCCTACATTTACACAACAAGAAGCAATTAAACATCACCACCTCCAATACCACCAATACCACCAGACACTAAGTTAATCGTACATTGTAACAAAATAAAGGGATTAAAAATGCTAGAAACCATCCACATAAGGGAAAGAGCTCCAATAATCAATATACAATCCAACATGACTTCTGTTATTCCTCTTCTAGATTTGGAGCCCATCGGCAGCAACACCCACCTCCTTCCTCTCCACCTCCTTCCTCTCCACTTCCTCCACCTCACCCATCCCCTCTTGACCAGCGGGGTGTCCCTGCGAGACGAACCATCCTACCTGACTCTCACCCTCTCCCTCCCCCTTCCCCTTTCCATCCTGAGCGAAGTGTCCGCCCACGCAGAGTGACAAGATCCTTTCAGCGTTCCCAAGCGGCCTATATTTAAATCCATGTTGTCTGTACAATATTGTCAAATGTGTATTATGTAGCTGTGTAAAACTGTGACTTAATTCTTGTATACTATTCTGAAGATGACTCCCTGAAGTCGAAACGTCAATTAAATATGGAAGACTATGGAAGGCTTGTATTTGCCCACCCCCCTGAAATGAGATCTACTGTGAGAAAAATTGAAAATCTCAGTAAGAAAATTAATCAGTGTCAAAATGCTGTCGTGTTTAACACAATATATATAATTATATATATTTTTTTTTCAACCACATTAACTTTTTCATTTTAATTCCGTGTCATCACGATCGAGACTGACAATGCGCTCGACGGAGACATATGCGGAAACTGATACGTAGTGAAGCCAAGGACTCGAACTCAGCTCAGACGTACCAAGTGAACAGTGACTCTAACCACTGCGCCATCAAGAGAGATATAAGTTGAGCACAGTTTCTTATATTTGTATGCTCGAGTTACACACGAATCTTATGCTCAACCCATCCCCACTATGATGGTGCAATGGCAGTATGTACGCGTGGGCAAGTGTTATACACACACACACTGAATGGTCCCCAGTGCAGATATTAATCTTTTTTCAACCACATTAACTTTTTCACTTTAATTCCATGTCATCACGATCGAGACTGACAATGCGCTCGACGGAGGCATATGAGCAGTGGTTAGAGTCACTGTTCACTTGGTACGTCTGAGCTGAGTTCGAGTCCTTGGCTTCACTACGTATCAGTTTCCGCATATGTCTCCATCGAGCGCATTGTCAGTCATATGTATAAATTATATGCAAATTATTTAAATAAATAAGATTATTTTTGAAGGTATTTCTGTTGTCATCATTTCCCTAGGGTTGGGACATTATGTCAGTAGTTATAAAGATGTTATCATGGAAACATTGAATACTTATTTTGGCCTAAATAAAGAAAATAATAGTAACGATAAAAACTGGTTGCTATAGCTCAGCAGTATCCTGCGCGCCTGGCATCCTCCGAGGGAGGTCAGGCATGCGAGTTCGAATCCTGATAACGGAGCAGAGGATAAGGAAGAGCATCCACTTTAAAGGATAGTCCTCACCCGTCAAGGCCAGAAACCTTTTGCTAGGGAACCGTCTTGGCCCTGAAGAAGGGAGTTCATGATGCAAAACCGAATAAGAACAATAAAGATAAGATTCTTGGCAAAGAGCTGTAGCAAAGAGTCTTGGAGTAGAGTCAAGGCTTTGGCAAATGGGGTTTCCGAAAACTCTTGGCAAAGAGTCTCTGTGAAAAGCTTTGACAAAGTGCTTCATCGAAGACTCGATCGGACTCAGTCGGAGTCTAAAAGACTCCGTTCGATTTCCCTTACAAAATTCACAATACAAAAAAAATATGTAAAATATTATATAGTTATGTATAATACATAATGTGTATATGATATGTAGTATATAATATATAGTAAACAATATATATTATGTAACATATAATAATATAAATATATTATCGTATAAAATATATATTACATATTACATAATATATAGCATATGCTATATGATACACAATGTAAAACATACAATATATAATATATAACACATAATATATAATGTTTATTATATACATATATGATAATGTATAATACATAATATGTAATATATGGTATATGATATATAATACATACTCGTAATATAAAATATAATATATATATATAATGTAGAATATATAACACACTTCTACAATATCACTCACTGTGTTCGTATTTGTTTGTGTCATTCACAATAAACCTTTGCTCGGGAAGTTCAAGAAAGTTTCGGGATATTCCGGAAAGTTCCGAGGAGGTTCCGTAATGTTCCAAAAAGTTCCGGGGGGTCAGTAGGTTCAATGAAGTTCTGGGATGTTCGGGTTGGTTAAAGGAAGTTCCAGGAGGTTCTATGAAGTTTCGGAAAGGTTCGGGAAGTTCCAGGAAGTTCCGGGGAGAAAGAAATATTTTCTCGCAAATACAAAAACAAATAAATATGTGGAGACAAATTGGTTATCATACTATTTCCATTATCTCGTGACCCACAAGGTGTTGTCTGCCGTGTTGTCACGTACTGAATCAAAACATTCGGCATATAATCTCCTCTTTGCATCCATTCCCTGACGTCTATTTCTCATTACATATTTTAGTCCCTCAAGGCATTTACTTGCTTCTCTCAGTCTACAAATTACTTCCACCTCCACTCCTCCCTTTCCTGCCACATGCAACCCCATATACTTAGAGCTGTCCACTCCCTCCGGCCTCTCTCTTTCCAGACTTACTTCCAACTCAATATCATCCTCTCCCCTTATATATCTCATCACCTTACTTTTACCCACATTTCAATTCAACTTTCTCCTATTGCATAACTTCCCAACTTCCGTCACTAACTCCCTTAATCCCACCTCTGATCCTACTACAAACGCAGTGTCGTCAGCAAACAACAACTGGCTCATCTCCCACTTTTCTTCATCTCCTTTAACTATTTCTAATCCCCTACCCATTACCCTCCCATTTACTTCCGGCACCACCCCATCCATGTACACATTGAACAGCCACGGCGACATAACACATCCCTGACATAGCCCCGCCTTTACCTCTAACCATTCTCTCCTTTTCTAATTCTAACACAGGCTCTACTACTCTCGTAAAAACTCTTGACTACCTTAACAGCTTTCCCCAATCCAATATATCTGCAATGCCTCCCACAGTTCTTTCCTGTCTACCCTGTCAGAAGCATTTTCTAAATTCATATGGGCCCAAAAACCTCCTAAAATTTTGCCAAAGCGTTCACACACACACACACACACACACACACATATATATATATATAAATATATATATATATATATATATATATATATATATATGCATATATGTTTGTTCCTGTTGACAGGTGATTTTCTTTGTTTAAGGGTACTCCCTGTGCATCTAAAGGGTTACAGCTATTTCAGTTAATCATTTCACTTTTACTCGCATCTTATATACCTGTTATGACTGCAGCCAGGCAATCTTATTCGGCCCAGAGAATCCCACGCCTGTGACACGGAATAAACGGTGAACTAAGCTAAACAATCGCTGCAGCAGCCCAGCTTTGGGCAAAAAGGCACAAAAACCACCTCAGCTTCTGCTCGCCACACTGCGTGGACGACAGCACAGCGCTGGAAAAGCTAAGAGAGGCCCGTCTTCTCTCGACTGCTCTGGGACACACGTCTCGTCCCACCATGCATGTCACACCCCATAAAAACAAATGCCACACCAGGATCTCCTGTACGTGTGTACGTGAGTGCATGTGTATCTTTGTTTATTTTTCTTGGGGTAGGTGTATGCGTGCGCATGTGTGTATCGACCTAATTGTAATATACCGAGGAGTTATGCTTGTAATATCGTCTCTAATTGCCATACCTAACTTTAAAATCGCTTATGGTTTTAGTTTGGGCTACATTATTTTCGATATTCCAGGAGTTAATGTATCTGTAAGGAAAGCTATAATTCTTGATATTCTTTGGACATTTTTATAAATTGTTCCCATAATTTGGCGACCCTACCTCTTCCCAGACAAAAAAAAAAAAAAAAAAAATCTCCTCTGTTAGCTTTACGCATTCCTTTTAATGTCCTCGACACTGTTACTGTTTGCTCATTCAATGATGGTGGGTTAGATGCTTTCAATCTCTTTTCGTATATTTGTATTCGCTCGATCTTGTTTACAAATCATCCTTATGTATTTACCTAATCGTAGTAAATGGGGTTGGAGACATAATCATAAGATGGCGTCTTTGAATCTCCATTCTTCAAAATTTGCCTGAAATGACTTTGTGATTTTAGTAGATATTATTTCTTCAATTCTATTCTCTTGTTTAAATGTAATTATCCTCTTTCATATCTACCTTTGTTCCTTCTATCTCTCTCTCTCTCTCTATCTCTATTTCCCTCTTTGTGAGGTGACCACGATGCTGCTGCATATTCCAATCTGGGTCGGATCAGATTTTTTTCCTTCAATTCCTTACCTATATAATGAAATTGATTCTATTGATAATCAGCAATTATGTCTCTTTCGTTATTCTATTTATAAGTGTGTGCGTGCGTGCGTGCGTGTGTGTGTGTGTGTGTGGGTGTGTGTGTGTGTGTGTGTGTATGTTTAAATTTATACGTGTTTGCGTGCATGTATTTACTTATTCATTTTTATTTACCTAATTGTAATATACAGAATTGGAGCTATGATCGTCAGGTTTCGTCTTTGAATCTCCACTTATCAAACTATATTTTTGTGCCCTTCAAACCTCTAGACATCTTTTTAATCTCATCCTTAGACAGCTAGTCTCTCTGTTCTCACAGTAATAGGGCTCCTTTGCCACATACATCCACATCTTTCATGGTTCCAATTCACAAACTCACCCGCTCATTCCATCGGACCTTGAACCACGTTTTGATTCTGCCCTCCCCGCTAATAACTGCTCCAACCTTCCTCGATGTTGTGCTATTTCCATCCATCCATCTTGGTCAAATCCCTTTCCATTCAGGTCTCCTATTATTCCATCCATCCATCTATTTTTCTGGGACGTCCTTCAGGACTTCTTCCCTGAACCACTCTCGGCATCCCTCTCCTTAGAATTCTTTTCATGGATCTAAATGCCGTTATCAAATCGCCTCCCTTCTCTCCTTCGTATGTTCTATCGGTAAGATTTGGAGCTATTTTAGTTGCTGTTCTCTAAATATTCTTTATCTTTTGTGTGTGTGTGTGTGTGTGTGTGTGTGTGTGTGTGTGTGTGTGTGTGTGTGTGTGTGTGTGTGTGTGTGTGTGTGTGTGTGTGTGTGTGTGTGTGTGTGTGTGTGTGTGTATGTGTAAGGTCACAGCATTAGCCACAGATGGAGCCAAATACGAGCTCCAATCTCTCATCTGGAAAGATAATAGCTGCCGGTCAAGTGTCCAAAACGTGATCAAAGACCGTGCTGAAACCGGCGCACGGGCAAGCACTTCAGACTTTGTGAACCATATGGTCCAGGCAGAAGCAACTCCGCTGATGGCAACGGATTGACCGGCGGGTCCTTCAATGGGGGCAGAGACAAGCTATACGACCATTTCCGCCTTGTCACCCCAGAACCCGACTCCAGAGGTCCCCAGGCAATAAACCAGAAAAGAAAATGGTGCCAGTGGTGGTGGTGGTGGTGGTGGTGGTGGTGGTGGTGGTGGGGCCGGTGGTGGTGTGTTGTTAGTGGTGGTGATGATGATGGTGTTGATAGCGATGTGATGCTGGTGGTGGTGATGCTGGTGGTGGTGGTGATGCTGGTGGTGGTGTTGGTTGTGGTGGTGATGCTGGTGTGTTGGTTGTGGTGGTGATGATGATGCTGGTGGTGGTGGTGGTGATGCTGGTGGTGGTGATGCTGGTGGTGGTGGTGATGCTGGTGGTGGTGGTGATGCTGGTGGTGGTGGTGATGCTGGTGGTGATACTGGTGGTGGTGGTGATGATGCTGGTGGTGGTGGTGATGCTGGTGGTGATGATGCTGGTGGTGGTGGTGATGATGATGCTGGTGGTGTTGGTGGTGATGCTGGTGGTGGTGTTGGTTGTGGTGGTGGTGTTGGTGGTGATGCTGGTGTGTTATTAGTGGTGGTGATGAAGATGGTGTTGATAGCGATGCGTTGCTAGTGGTGGTATTGTTGACGTAGGGTGGCGGTGATACTGGTGTTGGTAATATTGGTGGTATTGCTGGTGGTGGAGTGTTGCTAGTGGTGGTGGTGGTGATATTGGTAGTGGTGATGCTGATGGTGGTGGTGTTGGTGCTGGTGGTGTTGGTGGTGGTGATGGTGGTGTCGATGATGATGGTGGTTGTCGTGGTCGTTGTGGGACGAGGTTGTGTATAGAAAGATGCTGCAGGAAGTAACGATGATCAGGATCAGAATAAAGAGGAGGAAGAAAAGAGGCAACAGCGCTTGTGCTGAGTTATTGTTTAAAAAACGAGTATTGGATTCTGATACACACACTCAGCAAAAAAAAAAGGCAGTTTTTGTTGTCTCTCTCTCTCTCTCTCTTTTCCCTTTTTCACTTCTCTCTCTCCTTCTAACTCTCTTTTCCTTTCTTTCTCTCTATTCCTCTCTCTCTCTGTATATATATATATATATATGTATTATATATACATATTCATATATATATGTATTATATATACATATTCATATATATATACATATTCATATATATACATATTCATATATATACATATAAATATAGCTTAGAATTTTTTTTTTTTTCATTCTTGGGGAATGATGAAAGGGTGAAGTCAGCAATATCACAGATAAAGAGACGAAAGAATAATTATGCTGCCGCCTTATTGGCTGTTCGGGTGGAGACAGCGAAGGAATTTTCCAAGTGGAAGTTTCTATTTTTAGATTTTCCGGGAGGCTTCCTGTCGGAGCTCGAGTGAATGGGAAGAAATCTTTGAGGGGTTGGCATACAAGGCTCACGCAGTGTAGCTTCCGCTGAAGATACTGGTGACGTCAGCATGACCTCTGGTAATGACGTGTGGCCAGAAGCCCCAATAACCGATGAGTTTTTATGTTTGTTTATTTATTTATTTATTTACCTATTTATTTACTTCTGTTTATTTATTTATTCATTTATTTATCTATTTATTTATTTATTTACTTCTTTATTTATTTACTAATTTGTTTATTTATTTATTCATTCATCTATTTATCTATTTATTTATTCATTTATTTATTTATTTATTTATTTATTCATTTATTTAATAGTATTATTTTTTGGCCCTGGTCACGTTATGCATGGGAGAAATCGCCTGTCAACGAAAAGATTTGCTTCAACTAAAATTATCTGCTGTGTTGGCAACATATATGACCAACGATGTGGGCTGTCTTCCTGATGCAATAAGCAAATATAAAACAGGATAAAGCCTCACTTTTTCGCCTTCTTGTGCTTCCAAAAACTACTTGAATGACAGTGACATGCGTACAAACGCATACAAGTCTGACTAATGGAGGTACAGAGATCAGACTCCCGGGAATGCAGCTCTTACCTTGTTCATTACAATTAGGCCAATATGATTAGGTAAATGCAGACACGCGCGCTAACAAGCGCACATAATTAGGGGTCTTTCAGTCTGAAACGCCTGAATTATCCAAATTGTTCTTAGTTTATTTATATTCCTACTTAGATGTGAACTCATACTTTAAGACTCCTTCAAGATTCCATGTTTTAAGAACTCCTTCACACGATGTCACAAACCGGGCTAACCTCCCCCCCCCAAAAAAAAAAAACCGCCTTGACTTAACCGGACCCGACCTCACCAAAGCACGTGATAATGAGGTCAAGTCACAAAGGTGACTATTTGAATTAATGCAGACCCATAGCGGCGTGTCACGTTGTCTTCATACCTCCCCACGTATGCGTCAAGAGTGTTTGGCAGACAAACATAATATCTTTATTTATATCTGAAGCTTCACTACACATAAGAATCAAAGCGCATAAAAATATGTCAACGTTCACTTATGTTTTCACGCGTAGCTTGATAATTAATACGTGGGTAGTCACAGGTATAGAAGATGATATAAATGAATGCAAACGAGCTTTTACATTCATGCACTTCTAGTTTTGTATGCAACCGTGTATAATTTACGTATTCTTGAATGAGCACTTCACTAATCTTTGCAAGATTATGCAAATTTAAGAAAGAGACATCCCTCTCCACCTCTCTCTCTCTATTTATCTATTTCTTTTTCACACACACACACACACACACACACACACACACACACACACACACACACAACGGCTCGGTGGCGGATTGGTAAGGCACTGGCCTCACAAGCCGGAAAACCGGGGTTCGATTCCCCGGCCGGGCGGAGATAAGTTGGGTTTGTCTCCTATCACGTGTAGCTCCTGTTCACCTAGCAGTGAGTAGGTACGGGATGTTAGTCAAGGAGTTGTGACCTTGCTGTCCCGGTGTGTGGTGCGTGAGTGGTCTCAGACCTACCCAGAGATCGGCAAATAATGAGCTCTGAGCTCACTGCCGTAGGGTGGTGTCTGGCTGTCTCGAACAGAGGCTGCAGCAGATCCGAGGTGAATACACACACACACACACACACACACGACTCGATGGTGCAGTTAGTAGAGTTCCCGGCTGCCACTACCGAGGTCCGGGTTCGAATCCCGCCAAGTGCTGAAATAATTTCAGTATCGCTGCGATGCGAGTCGTTACTCCAACTCTCGTGGGCGGGGAGGTGTGTGTGTGTGTGTGTGTGTGTGTGTGTGTGTGTGTGTGTGTGTGTGTGTGTGTGTAAGGTCACAGCATTCCCCATAGATCGGTCATATATGAGCTCTGAGCTCTCTTCCGGGAGGGAAATAGCTGTCGATCACGTGTCCAACACGTAATCCAAGACCATGGTGAATCACACACACACACATTCTCACACATTCTCTCAAACTCTCTTTCTCTCTCTCTTGCATTCTCTCTCTGTCTCTCTCACGTCCATAGCGACAGCGAAGACAAGTTTACTCCCAGCACTTAATCATATGAGAATCCCACTACACTCTCTCTCTCTCTCTCTCTCTCTCCCCTTTTTTCAACAAAGTAGAAAATCCTTCGGGCCTCATCATGCCTCCATTATCCCACATTGTTCCATCAACTCTCATTATTTTCCGTTATTTGTACTCCCTTTGCCTTCCTCCACCGACATTCCACTCGCCTCCTCCTTCCATCCATCCACTTCTTTCTTGGTCTACCTCTCAATTCCCTTCCATTCACATTTACTTTCTTCGTCCATTCTTCCCATTTGGCCAAACCACCTCAGCACTCGGTGATCTGTTCTTTGCATGATAACTAAGTATCTTGAAGACTCATTTGTGCCAAGGAATTTTAGTTCTTATTGTCACCTATCATTAAGATTGCTCTGCGTGGGTCAGTTAATCATTCCCGCCTCAAATCAAGAGCGTGTGTTTCATGTTTTATGTCACAAGCCTGTATCTCATGTCAAATGTGTGTAGATTAATGTCAATGTCGGAGATGTAATGTCAGTAATGATCCATTCTAAATCACATTTTTTGTGCCCATACTATGAAGAATTAACTATCATTGCCATCATCATCATCGTCATCATCATCACCATCATCATCATCGTCATCATCATCATCACCATCATCGCCGCCGACATTATCATCGTCATCATCATCATCACCGTCGTCGTCATGGTAATCATCATCGTCATCGTTATTATCCTCATCATCATCAGTTTCCATCACCATTATTATCTCCTTTCTTCTTCTTCCTCTCCTCTTCTTTATCATCTTTCTTTTTTACTCCTTCTTCTGCACCCCTTCTTCGTCATCATCCTTTTCTTCTATTTGCTTCTTCTTTTCATATGACTTCTTCGTCATTCTTCTTTTTCATTCCTCCACACTTGAGATTCACGGTATCCAGCTCGAGCAGGCTTTTGCCTCCATGCCTTTGAACACAGCAGAATAAGATTTGTGTCTATCCCGGCAGACCCATTCAGATTAAAACAAGATACTTCAGAATGGGGGGGGGGGGCGATAGTGGTGGCGATGGTGGTGGTGATGGTGATAGTGGTGGTGATAATAGTGGTGATGATGGTAATGGTGGTGATGATGGTAATGGTGGTGATGATGGTAATGGCGGTGGAGGTTGTGGTTGTGGTAGTGGCGCAGGTGGTGGTGTAGGTAGTGATTTAAAAGTGTGTGTGTGTGTGTGCGTGCGTTTGATGTGTACATGTTATACCTAAGAGGTGATTGAAATGATTGTGATGATGGTAGAAGTAGTGGTGAAAGTGTTAGAGGAATATGTGTGTGTGTGTGTGTGTGTGTGTGTGTGTGTGTGTGTGTGTGTGTGTGTGTGTGTGTGTTTGTTTATTCACCTCGGTCTTTGGATCACGTGTTGGACTCGTGATCGACAGCTATTTCCCTCCAGGAAGAGAGCTCAGAGCTCGTATGACCGATCTATGGGTAATGCTATGACCTTACACACACACACACACACACACACACACACACACACACACACACACACACACACACACAACTCCCCGCCCACGAGAGTCGGAGTAACGACCCGAAGCGCAGCGATACCGAAATAATTTCGGCCCTGGGCAGGATTCGAACCAAGTACTGCCGCACCTCAGTACTGGCAATCCAGTACTCTATCAACCGCGCCACTGTGTCATGTGTGTGTGTGTGTGTGTGTGTGTGTGTGTGTGTGTGTGTGTGTGTGTGTGTGTGTGTGTGCGTGCGTGGTGGTGTTGGGGGGGAGCACACACTGTCTTCGTGTCCCCCGCTTTGTCGTTGCATGCCTTGAGTTGCAATCCACATCAGCACTCTTTCTAATTAGGTAGTCTACCTTTGCAGTACCAGAGTCACCATGAGACCACATAAAAACATTCTAAATTATATTTTAATTAATTAGCACCAATGAAAATTATATAGAATTAGATATTTGATCATGCTAGAGCCAATTTACATACAAACACTTGAATTAAATTGTTCTCTTTGTGTCATTCTCAAAGTAGGCCATCTAACACTAAAGATCCTGACTCCATTTTAATATATAACAGCTAATTCTGACAATTTTCTCTAAAGTAATACGTATACACTTAGTCGATTTTCGTAGAAAATAAAGTTAATCATTGTCCTTATCATTGTTTCATATCGTAAGGATATAAGAATGTTATCAATGTGGAAGTCAGGGACAGCATACCACCACACCAAATGATCGCTGACGTCATTGTGCCTCGCAACGTGAGCAGACTTCATAGACTCTTATGAAAAGTGACAGACGATACTAATCAACAAATATGAAAGAAACTACAAACTGATAATCAATATTCTGACACAAGTCAAAACAGATTCTTTTAGACTCGGCCAT
>NC_134815.1:46431753-46449253 GCF_046742065.1 Oratosquilla oratoria | reverse complement strand
CACACTGTTGCATCTGTCACCAACCCGATTAATGACAGCTTTCAGACACTTTTTTAACACTACAAACTGAAAGAAACCAATTTTGTTCCGTTAGAGATACCAATCTTCCCTTAATCACGTGACCTAAGCCGGGAAACATGTGAACGGACCGCAACACTGAAACTTTCCAACTGAAAGAAACCAATTTTGTTCCGTTAGAGATACCAACTTCCCTTAATCACGTGACCTAAGCCGGGAAACATGTGAACGGACCGCAACACTGAAACTTTCCTTTTTATTTTCACCATTGTGAAAACTGTGTTTCATAAAGGCTGTGTATCTGCAAGGGGACGCACATTGCGAGCGTAAAGTTGCCAGTACAAACCTTTGCAATTGGAAAAGTGGTTTTACAGACTTGGGATAAACCCAAGAGGACCATCAAGATCATGAATATGGTCGTTTCCTGAAAGTTATGTTCTACAAGGTCTTGTTTTGATCTTGGTTTACTTTGGTTTAGTTTAGTTTAGTTTGATTTAATTTAGTTTAGGTCAATTTGGTTTACTTTGGTTTAGTTTACTTTAGTTTGATTTAATTTAGTTTAGTTCAATTTAGTTTACTTTGTTTAGTTTAGTTTAGCTTAGTTTGATTTAATTTAGTTTAGTTCAATTTAGTTTACTTTGCTTAGTTTAGTTTAGCTTAGTTTGGTTCAGTGAATTTTACTTTAGTTGAGTATTTTTGGTTACTTCTTCAGCTGAGGAAACTTAGACTCCAACGCCAGAGTCGGTCAGACTTCAAACTACGATGAAGATGAATATTCAAGTACCAGTTATTAAGTTAGCAGCGCAAACTTCGTAATGAGCTCGTTCCTACACTAAGAAATGAGGATTTACGAAAGCGGACTCGTGATATCCGACCTTGGTCGGATATGGCGGGGAACCGAAATTAGCCTTCGGCATCCCCTGGCTGGGAGTCCGGAGAGCCATCAAGAAGGGGAGGGCAGGGCGTTTCATTAACTGAAGAGAATCTTGGATGAGTGTCCATGAGCGATTTAGTAACTGGGCAGTTGGATGGCCCGATGTTACAGTACAGTAAAAGATAAAAATTGAAAGTCGTTACCGACCAAGACTGAGCATCAGTTTCCACTCAAATCGCAGCCCCATCAGTAAACGTGGGAAAATTTAAACGATACTTTTGTTTACTTTTGGCCATTCACATTATGGAATATTTCATTAGTGTAAAGTGGTTAGTGACCACTTTATAACTAAGACTATGAACTGAACATCAGTTTCCACTCAAATCCCAGTCCCATGAGTAAACGTGGGAAGATTTAAACGATACTTTAGTTTACTTTTGGCCATTAACATTATGGAATATTTCGCTAGTGTAAAGTGGTCAATAGGTCAACTGGTAGAGCAGAGGGCAGCTCGGCAGTTCGAGGTCCGCCTGGCACAACCGAGATTCCGGGCGACGCTGGTTTAAGATCACCCATGTTGTTAACAAACTGTAACTTCCCTTAAGTCTGCGTAGAAGATCAGTTAATTAATGGTTCCTACATAGTATGACTATCAAAAAGTGTTTCCCGATCTACACAAGAAATAAAGTCCAACTTCGTAGTTATTTGCACAGTATATTCCAATAAATATGTTCACACGAAAGGAAATTACTTTCCTCGTACTGCAAGCCACCACATCCCCCTCGAAAGGTCAGAAATTTCATCGCATTCCGCAGAAAGGAGATGAGTGACATGCCGTCATATTCAAATCACCCCTAAGCCTAACATAGAGGCTGTGACGTCAGTACAGGGATCAAAGGCCCAAGAGAGAAAGACAAAAAAAAAAAAAAAAAAAAGAGGTAGCCAAGCCAGACCAGCGACTTCTTTGCTGTGCCGCGCGATGACAACAAAAGAAAACGCGCAGAGAAAGAGAGAGACAGGGGGGAGGGACGGAGAGAGAGAGTGAGAGTGAGGTAGAGAGAAAGAGAGGTAGTGTAAAAGGCTCGTAGATATAGGTAGACAGGTGAGGTAGATACAGGGGTAGGTGGTAAGGATTTCATTTGTATGAATTAGGTGTTTGGTAAACAACATAAGAACATAAGTTCGTAGGCTAGGAATTACACCTCGCTCACCGCCTAATGTTTACAAACAGTCGCCGGGGACCCGAATTCACTGCCGTATAATGTTCATTTTTATACTGATATAACAATATGTAAACTAAGTCAGTGTGCATTGAATTCGAGATTGCTTGAGTAAGCAGTATTGCATTCGGGATTGTAACAGCTATTCTAATTTGAGAGGAGGACAAAATTCAATTGGTTCACGATTGTAAGATCACGCCCTTAGGGGAGTTTTTAAATATAACATTAAAGATCATTGAAATAAAGAAATCATGACGTCATTGCAGAACTGACCTAGTACCCAAATTGAGGAGTCCCTACAGGAAACCCTTGGTGTAACTTAAAGAACCAAGTGTAAGAAAATAAAGAAGAATTAAGCTCCGTTAATTCCCCTCTCCTATACATATACTAAGTAGAACCTGACTAAGTCGGATGTATCATAGAAAATAAATGAGCAAGGAAAGACAAAAATAAAGTGACTGCAGTCGTTGGTCATAAGTTCACGACCTTACCACTGGAGGCACAAAAGACCGATAAATCCGCGACTCCTGATGAATCATTCGAGAGCAGAGATGGAACAGAAGCGATCTCGGGGCCAATTTGTTCGAAACTCATCAAACTAATCCAGAAATCACTTTGGTCGTGCCATCATCTGCCGTAAGGGTATAATACCAGTTCCAAAAAAATGAGTATTTTATATAATCTATAGGTATATCTAGCTAATTCGTAATCAAGTAAAGATCACCCACTCGAAGTGATAATGAAAACTTCAAGTCATCACATGCTATAATCATCAACGACTAATTATTATTTCTTATTTATCTATTTATTTATTTATTTTTATTTTTTGTTACCTGGTACCAGGTCATGCTGTGCACTAGGAATCTGTCAGTACTTTTTTACCATGATGTAAATACTGTTATCTCCCATGACTTTTTGGGGATGCACCTTTTTCACTTCCAGAATATAGCGAAAAGGTTTCTTACTGAAATAAATATTTTTTCTCTTCGTGGAATATTGAATCCCCTTCCATGTTGGTTTGGATTCCATTTCACTTTGCAGTCTTTTGTTCCGGATCACAGGAGAAATCATTCTCACCGTTTAGCCTACTTAGGTGGAGATTTTTCTCACTTTTTTTTTTTCTTCTTCCGTTTTTTAAATCTTTCTGACACAGTGACATTTCTTAAACAGAATAAATTCTGTATAGTATGACATCGTAGCAAAGGGGATAAATGAGACAGCATTAACCATTTCGCTTCGATGAATTTCCCTAAATTTTGTCAAATTCTCTCTTATATGTAGAGAACGTCATTATATCAAGCAAGTCAGTTGCTGGGTCATTTTTTTTTTTTTTTTTTTCCAGACCCCATAATAAAAAATATATATATTTTCGGCAACCCTGGCTCCTAGTCATGCAGCTTAGTCTCTTGTGAGCACTTCCCCTCCTTCGGGCTGACGAACGACTCGCTTTTTCGAGCTCCTTCGGGCTGACGAACGACTCGCTTTTTCGAGCTCCTTCGGGCTGACGAACGACTCGCTTTTTCGAGCTCCTTCGGGCTGACGAACGACTCGCTTTTTCGAGCTCCTTCGGGCTGACGAACGACTCGCTTTTTCGAGCTCCTCCTCCGGTAAAAACCTCGACATCACGTGAGTCTTATCAATTTCGACCGTCAGTCAATTCCTGCAACTTTTCACGGGTTTTCCTCTCCACCACCTCCACAGATCCACCTCCATATCCTCCCCCGTTCCACCTCTTTCCTCAGACGTGGACCACCGGCTCCCCTTGAAGGTCTTGTGAGCCGCCTCCATAACCCCTATGAGCTCCGTCAGCTGCTAGAGCGTCCACCGCCGCTCTAACAGCTGCAGCCTCTCTTTCCTACTGCCTCCTATCACCCTCCGACTAGCTATACTATTCCACCTCCTCTCCACAAGGTGTGTCTTACATAAACACCACCGCACGGGCTCAAACAAAGCCCGTGGGAGGGATTCTTCACTCCCGAATTTCGGAGAAAAAAAAAAAAAAAAAAAAAAAATCCTCCCCCTACCCTCTACCCCACTCCCCCTTTCTCCTCTACCCTGTCGAACGGAGCTTCTGGCATCAGATTTCTGGTGTGTGTGTCTGAGTTCCCCTTCGTCAAGTTTCACTCCCTCTCGCATGGAACTGGACTTCCAGCTCATCTGTCGTTAGGTTTAGGTTTAAATTTTCAAGTTTTTCGTTTCTTACTTTCAGACCCTCAACTCAATTATTAGTTTTAGGACTTCCACTGCTGAGGCTGTTTCTTTCAGCTCAATAAAATCGCCTAGCTACAGCTAGATTAAGTGACCACAGTCCTAAAAATCAGCGGGATTGGTATTCAAAGGAGGTTTGTGATATTTTTTAATTATTCTGATGCGGAGGGAGTTTCCCTTGGCTGAATGATATTGCTTGGCTGTGACAAAAATCAGGAAAAAAAAAAGTCAAGATTTTGCCGTAGCTATGGAACATTGCTTGGCTGTGAAAAGAAAAATCAGCAAAAAAAAAAAAAAAAAAAAAAAAAAAAAAAAAAAGTCAAGATTTTGTCCTAGCTAACTATGGAATATCCTAATCAGCTCAAGTGAATAGTTTTGGGAGTGAGTCTTCAGGATGTTTCTGTTTAGCCCACTGATTCCACGGCATACTTTAAAGATTTGCTCTAAATAAAGCCAAATAATTTTGTTTACACGAGTGATTTTGTGAAAGAAAATGTTGTCTCATCATCAAAGTTCCTCAAACTGATGACCTACTTCTCTAGATACTTTGGTGTTCAACGACGTTATTCGGCTGACAGACAATTTTTTGAATGAAGGTGTTAAGGAGATGAGCCGAGAATTTGTTTTCTTCGCCTTAATTTCGATTTTTTCCAGGTTTATTTTGGCTTTTCAGTTTCTGCAGTGAAATGACCTGCCCTGCCATATTCATTGCCTTTCTTGACGTTAACCAGAACAAAAACTATAAAGGTTTAGCGAAGGAGTTTAGGATCGCAACTCGTCTCACCTCGTCCCACAAGTTCTTGAGCTCCTTTGCAATGTCCTATCGATTCCCCTACAACAAACCGGAAGGGTATTATTTGTTTTCTAGGCCTGTGTTTGAACACAGGTCATCATTTTTCCCGACCCACCTTTGTTCCAATGGAAGATAATTGGTTTCCAAACGAGGCGTGAACGAACCCGGAGACTTCTGCGGCCGGGAGCGGGTCCACCGCGCCACGCCGATGCATGCCAAGGGACCAACTATTACACTCTCTCTCGCTCACTTGGATTCCCCTCACCCTTCTGGACCTTCGCCCCTTCCCTCCCACCATCTAACCTTTGTCCCTTCCTCCTCGCCTCTACCCTCCCATCTCCCTCTCTTTATCACTCCATCCCTACTTCCATCCACCCATTTATCCTTCCATCCATCTATCCATCCCTCTGACTTTACTTATTCTTTCGTCCACCATTCCTCCGCAAACATATCAACACAAATCTATTTTTACCTGTGTTTCTTAGCTTCTCTTGTCTCTTGTCATGATAAAATCATACCCTCCTTTCCTCCTCAGATCTCCATTGTCTCCTTTTCCTACGCAAAAACCAATTCGGGGAGTGGTTAATGGCATATTTCCCTCTGATTTTGATTACACAAATCTCTTTCCCCCTTCAGGCTTTGTTATGATGAGCAGCAGGCACCCCTACCCTGCCCGCTGACCACGCTTGTGACCTGCTTCAAGTCCAGCACACGTTTCCTCCACTCGACAGCTCGAGAACCTTTCTGTCCGTGCAAGGTCTTTTCTCTCCTAGGTTAATAACCCTCAGTGCATTTCGGTGGTGGCTTGCACGAACTCTGACTTCTCTCCTTGTTTGTCCTTTCCTATCACGTTTTGTCATTTTCTTTACTTTTTTGTCCTCTCCTCTCCTCTTTTGTCCTCACCCTTCTCTCCTCTCCATTCCCCTCCTCTCCTCTACTCTCCTTGTCACAGCTCTCCCCTCCTATCCTCTCCATTCCTCTCCTCTTCTATAAACTTCTCATCTGCCCTCTTCAAGACGGTGGTATATTTTGCAGACTGTTCTGCCTGATGCCAATGTTTTTTTCAGCTGAGTAGACCCCATCACTCAAAGATCTACCCTCTATTTGAATATAATCATCCTCTGGTCGACAAAAATTAAAATGCTGAGGAGGTGAATCGGGTCTTTGAAACTATTTTCTTTTTTTCTATTTCCATTTTTTAGAATATTATTTCTTAAACTACCCTGGAACGGTTCAACTTCGTCCATTCGTGCTCTTTTCTTCATTTCCTTTGTAACTCTTTCCCTTGCGACCTTTCTGTAAGATACAAAGCTTCGAACCTGAACTCGTAATCTATTAGCCGACAAAATTTTTTGACTCTTACGGATTCGTTAGACGTGTGATCGACCGATTTATTGACGACACGTGTAGGGCGCATCGTTTCTCTCTCTCTCTCTCTCTCTCTCTCTCTCTCTCTCTCTCTCTCTCTCTCTCTCTTTCAACGTTCGATTTCTCTGATGAACCACCTCCATCCACATCAGCGGTTGACATGTTCGCAAATATTGCTCCCAATCCACTTTATTTGTGGATCAGTAATAATCTAAGAAATCGAAAACGTGGACCGCTGACCCTTCATTCTGTGGTATTTCAGCGAGAACTCAAAGTAAGAGTTATGTTTAAACGGATCAGGAATGTACAATCCTGCGTTCCCCATTTGTTTCGACGATACAAACAAGACAGTTTGGCGAAGTCGCGAATTTTTGGAGACGTAAAAGAATATAGAAATAATTCTCCGATACTCACGCAAAGGAAAATGTTTGGATAACAGAAGGGTGTCCTTTACAGATCAACAAAGATGTGGGGAGATACACTAAAGTATATTGAATGGAGTGTCAAATTACACCAACGACCTTAAACGGTCCTAAGAAAGGAATAACTACAGATTGATTTATTTAATTCGATATTCTGAGTTGATTTAGATCGTCTGGGGCTAACCAGGACAAAGGACATAAAGACGTTATTGCGATGAATGCAGTAGAAATTAGATCAGCTTTTTTGTGTATAGTAGGAAAAACATTCTCAAAACGTCTTGTTTGGTGAAAATGGTCTCCATTTGTGCGTGTGTATAAGAGGGGACTTGTGTCTTTACAATTAAAAAGGATTACAAAGGAGGAGCATGCCGACAGTAGACCTTTTGGTCCATAACTAGGTCGGATGCGAAAAAATGCTAATAATGATAATTAAAGGAATAGATAAATAAAACGATACTATAAATAATAATGAATAAAATAAATAAAATAATAATACAAATAATAATGAATAAAATAGATAAATAAATGAATAGGTAAAGTTAAATAATAAACAAACAGGTAAATAGTAAATAATAAATGGACTGATAATAATAGATAATAACCAAATAAATAATAATAAACAGACAAATAATAACACACACACATAGAAAATAATATAGTACAATCGACATGCATTACATCATCTTGCTAACGTGTTTATCTAAACTTAAAGCTTCGAATTGAACTACATTGCACTGCATCTGCAGGAAGTTTATTCCATTCATTAACTACACGGTTGGCAAAGTTATTTCTACCCACTTCCAAATTCAATCTATTTCCTGACAGTTTGAGACCATTATTTCTTGTCTGATTCTCATTCAGTGTGAAAATTTTATCACTTTTGATGTCAATTCCCTTTAGAATATTAAAGTCCTGTACAAGTATCAAGTCACCTCTGAGTCTATGCTTTTTACGGGAAAACAGATTTATATATTTTAGTCGATTTTCATATGGTTTTGTGGCTCACCGTTGTATTTTTCTTAACCTGTCAATGTCTTTAATGAGATTTGGTGACCATACGAAAACAGTATATTCCAAATGTGGACGAAATAACGATTTATATAGCTTCTTAATGACAGATAGACTTTTGAAGTAAAAAGATCGCACAATCAGTCCTAAAATCTTATTTGCTTTCTCAGACGCTGAAATACACTGCTTAGATGATTTGAGATCCTTTTTACCCCAAAAAGGGAACTAGTTCATTACAAACTCCCACAATGAGGTTTGTAAGAACTGAGGTCTCGGAATAGACTGAGGTCTCGGAGCAAACACAAGGTCTCGGAGCAAACACAAGGTCTCGGAGCAGACTCAAGGTCTCAGAGCAGACTGAGGTCTCGGAGCAAACACAAGGTCTCGGAGCAGACTCAAGGTCTCAGAGCAGACTGAGGTCTCGGAGCAAACACAAGGTCTCGGAGCAGACTCAAGGTCTCAGAGCAGACTGAGGTCTCGGAGCAAACACAAGGTCTCGGAGCAGACTCAAGGTCTCAGAGCAGACTGAGGTCTAGAGGCAGACTGAGGTCTCGGAGCAAACACAAGGTCTCGGAGCAGACTCAAAGTCTCAAAGCAGACTGAGGTCTAGAGGCAGACTGAGGTCTCGGAGCAAACACAAGGTCTCGGAGCAGACTCAAAGTCTCAAAGCAGACACAGGGTCTATGAGTAGACTCAAGGTCTCGTAGCAGACTGAGCTATTTTTCAAAAGACGATATTAGAAAGGAAAACTGTCTTCAAGATAAGCAGTGCACACAATATTAACCTTATCATAAAATAAATATATGTATAAAAGTATGTATGTATGTTCTTTCAAAAGTATGTTGTTAAAGAATAAAATTGTATCAATGCTGTTTTTTTTACCAACCACTCTGTTGGAGACAAGGAAGGTCATGCAACCCCGAGGTACTGGGTTGGCGAGAGGTGGCTGTGTGGATTTTACTTACGTATAATGTGGACCTCTATTTCAATTTGAACACACAAACACACACACACACACACACACACACACACACACACACACACACACAAACACACACACACACACCTCAAAAAGAAAAAAGACTTTTGATACATAATTCCGAAATACTCATGAGTCTTTGTATTAGGAAAACTAAAGAATTGGTTAGGTAAGCTGCACTACGTTTTGCCTATTCCTTCAGTCATTTTCTTTTTTAGATTAGAGTATTAAATAACCATTTGTAATTTGGATGTGGTGTTTTATATTAGTCGACCTAATGGGACTGGTAATCTCCCTTTGGGCTCCTTAGAGTTGATCATTAGATTCAGAAGGAGATGTGAGGTGGCTTAGGCTACTCGTAAAATCAATTATCCATAGATACCAGTCTACCTTAAGTCTCTATTCCTAACTGTAAGGGAAAGTTTCCCAGGTTGCCAGAACCGTCTCCTACCAATCTAACCTAACGAGGGAACAAACACGAGCAACGGAGGGTGTGTTTGCACGCCATGATAAGTTTGTGTATGTGTGCGTTCGTGTGTGTGTGTGTGTGTGTGTGTGGGGGTTAACTTGGTCTTTGGATCACGTGTTGGACTCGTGATCGACAGCTATTTCCCTCCCGGAAGAGAGCTCAGAGCTCGTAGGTCTGATCTATGGGTAATGCTATGACCTTACACACACACACACACCCAACTGGAACCAAGTACTGTGTGTGTGTGTGTGTGTGTGTGTGTGTGTGTGTGTGTGTGTGTGTGTGTGTGTGTGTGTGTGTGTGTTTAGTTGTATTTACCTAGTTTTTGTATCTCGCAGTATCTAGCTTGCTCTTATATTCATGTATGTTTTTTCACACAATATTGTTTCCTCCAATTTTTTTCAGATATCCAACACTGTGTGTGGAAAGCGGTTCTTTTTCAGGTCCCTTTTGTAACTGACTTTTTTAATTTCTTTTCATGTCCTCTTGTATTTCTCTCGTAATGACTTCCATGCCTCTCATGATTCTAAAGATAGTCAAAAGGTATCTTTCTCTTCTTTGTTCCAGAGTCGGTAATTCCACCTTCGTAATTGCTCTTTGGGTTCTTTCAATTTTCTTTATATTATTTTTGGTACTGGGTGTCCATAGGATCACTGCATACTCCAGTCTTGGCCTTATTAGTGTGACTAGTATTTTCTTCGCCACCTCTTCGTCCACCTTTATTGATCTTAGTAAGTTGTAGGTTTCTCGGGCAATTTTATTTATCTGTTTATTAGGAGCCATGTCTTTTGTGATAATTACTCCCAAGTCTTTTTCAGATCTCACTTTCTTTACTTCCTTTGTACCGATTTTATACTAAACTGATAACCTTTTTTACTTTTTCCAAATTCCATTACGCTACATTTCTTTATGTTGAAGTCCATTTCCCATTTCTGACTCCATTCCAAACCCTTTGTAGCAACTCGCACTCTGTTTCTGTACCTACTTTCCTTATCAGTTTTGCGTCATCTACAAAGAAGTTCATGTAACATTCTACACCCTCATCCATGTCATTTACATGAATACCAAACATTATCGGAGCCAATAGTGATCCCTGTTGGACACCACGAATCACATCTTCCCAAGTAGAACTCTTATCTCTCAGCACTACTCTCATTTTTCTTTCGTGCAAGAAATCTTCCATCCATTTCAATAGATTTCCCCGTATCCCTGCTATAGTTTCCAGTTTTCTTTATTTTTGTGTAGTACCTTATCAAAAGCTTTTCGTAAATCTAGGAAAGCGCGATCAGCCCATCCATCCCTTTCTTGTATCATATCTATTAGTCTTAAATATAAACAGATCAAATTTGTGGCACATGATATTCCCTGTCTAAACCCGAATTGTCTCGGTCTTAGTATATTGTTTTCCTCCACAAGTTTTGTCCAATTCTTAATAACTTTTTCACAAATTTTGGCTACTATACTTGTAAGGGAGACCAGTCTGTAATTTGCTGGGTCTTTTTTGTTTCCCCTTTTACATATTGGTATGATATTGGCATTCTTCCAGTCTTATCTTCTTTGAGTGAGCAGCTTATTACCATATATACGTTGTCTATTAGTTCATCTATACATTCTTTTAGTATCCAGTTTCTGTATGTATATGTGCGTGTGTGTGTGTGTGTGTGTGTGTGTGTGTGTGTGTGTGTGTGTGTGTGTGTGTGTGTGTGTTTTCATTAATCTACTTCACATTCTGTAATTCACTTTTTTCTGTGGTAGCCTGTAACTTTTGACTAATTTGGAAGGTCATCTTCCCCCCATCGCTTTCTATTTGCTGCCCCCAGTTCAGTTCAGTCCCCCTTCCCCTTCTTCTCTTTCTGTCCAGATATTCCCTCGAATGTGGTGGCTTTCCTGCCATTGTATATCAGCGCCCTCCTTGCAACCCACTCTGCATGCCATGCGCTGTATTCAACCACCCGTCTAGCTCAAGAACATTCTCCCAGCTCTATTGTACCGTTTGGTACTGGGTAGAAAAAATCACTTCATTCTCACGGATAGTTTAATCAAGATATTTTATGAGCTAGCAAAGCCGAGAGATTTCTCTAAGCTGAATGAAATCGCCTGTTATTGGCTCTGAACATCAAAGTCACTGTCTCAATGTAGCGTTGCATTTACTAATTAATTTTTAACCAGGTAATAGTTCTTCATGCGTCAATTACCCCTTTATCACACTTTTCTCCGTGCGTGCCACTTCCTCGCCCTCACTACGACTCATTATCTCCTCCTTTCTCATCCTCCCTCTCATCTCCTTCCACCCCCCTCCCCTTATTTGCCCTCCCTTTACCTCTCCTTACCCTCTCCTCTCCCTCATTCCTCTTCCCTTCCCTCCCCCCCACCCCGTTTCTCTCCCCTCCCTTCCTATCTCATTCTCTCCTCTCTTCTCCATTTCCCTTGTCCCCTTCCTCCTCCTTCCCATCCTTCCCCTTCTCTCCTGTCTCCTTCCCTTCCCTCCCGTCCCTTCCTCTTTCCTCCCATCCCCTCCCCTCCATTTTCCCCCATTTTCCCCTTCCCTTCTCTTCCTTCCCCTCCTCTCCTGTCTCCTTCCCCTTCTCTCCTGTCTCCTTCCCTTCCCTCCCGTCCCTTCCTCTTTCCTCCCATCCCCTCCCCTCCATTTTCCCCTTCCCTCCCCTTCCTTAATCTCGTTAAATCAAATTTCCTATGGATGCTGTACGTGCAGTTCGACCTTCCCTAGCTCCGTCAGCGCGTACAATAGTTTCCCCAGTCGGCACTCACTCACTAGCCTCGTCCTCCTTACTTCATCGTCTTGTCTTTGTCCTTCCTTCGAAAAGGGTGCGACCTGCTCCAAGCCCCTACATCATTTAGGTTTTCTATCCTATACCTTGTATGTCAAAGTCCTCGAATTGAACCAGTTCCTTTCAGAATATATAAACTATTCATTCGCATCATCATGCAAAATAGTGGAAACTGACAGGATATACAAAACCTTTGTTGATAGTTTAATGATTCCTTTCCGTCCTTATATAGAGATCTTCAATAGTTGTTGCTATTTACCATTTTCAAATACAGTGTGAATCCTGTTCTCTCTATGCAAATAGCTTCCACTTCCTTCTCCCAATATCGCACGGTAACTGGATTCCATTCCCTCTCTTACAGACACCTTTGTTTTGCGGAAATACCACTCTCTCATTCTGCCTACCATGCGCTGCTGCATAGCGATGACAACGGTCTCATCGACATGCGGGTTGTTGGTTCCGCTCTTCCACGTGCTGCTGCTGCTGCTACTTCCTCCACCGACTTTGGAATCCACTACAGCTCAGTCCACTTGCGGTTACTCCGGTAACCTCTGTGCCACACCACATCCACCCAGTGTTCTGTCTTCCACTACGATTACCATCGGCGCAGCTACCATTATTACTTATTTACTTACTTACTCTCTTACTCTGTTGGTTGTCAAGCCGAACGACCCTTCACCGCTTTCACTATGCCTCTCCAGATGGTTCTATTCTCTGTCAATTCTTTCCCGTCCTCTCTTGGTGCCACCCTCTCCACGTCCTTATTATTTCCCTAACGATTAGAAATTTACCATACGAAGGCATAATTAGGCGCCTTAACTTACACTCTTTGGAAAGGCGAGGAGTGTGGGATGATTTAATAGAGGTATTCAAAGGGGTTAAGGGCTATAACAAGGGTAAGGCAGACAAGGTCATTATGTAAAGGTAGCAGGCCAGGACTTGAAGTAATGGATTAAATAAATTTTGTTTAACAATGATTTAGGGAAAAACTGGTTTACCAACATAGTGGTTAATGAACGGAATTGACTTAGTTAACATGTAGCGAACGCTGAAACAATTCGTTGTTTTATGAGAAGATTAAATAACATTTAAGAGAAAATTAAATTAGATGAAACTGCCTCGTGTTGGCCTTATGGTCTCTTGCAGTCTCTTCCATTGTTATGTTCTGATGTTCTTATGTAACTCCCTTCTACCTCCTAGACTCCTGACTAACCAACATCCGACGAACCGAACCCTTTTTCAAGACAATGACTTGCGTGTACTCGCTCATGCAATACCTCCCCGCAAAGTGTTTGTCTCGAAAACAAACACATCCAGGCCAAGGGACATGTTATGCCTCTTCTTCCTCCAGGCCCGTGCAGGGGGGTGGGGGTGCCCGAGCACCTGCCCCTTTGCCCTGTGCCCCAAAAGTGCCCTTCACAAAAATATATAAAAATGAATGAAAAATTATTTCTCACAGTTTTTTTTTTCCATTTTCTTACCATTCAGAAATTATAATGTGGGAAATGGTGTTGCACCCTACCGGATAGTTGCCAAATACGAATAATACAAAAGAGTGAAGTGCCCAATTTCCTGCCCAAAGCACCTGCCCCTTGCAATGTCTGTGCACGTTACTGTCTCCCTCTATATATTAAGAGACGCCTCTAATATACCTTTGGCCAAAGCCGAAGTCGAGTATCTATTCAGATCCCGTGAATAAACCCGAAAGACTTCTTCGAAAGACTTGCGAGTCCCGTGACGAGAGGACGTAAGATTCGAGGTCTAATGAGCCATAGTAATCCTTCTAGGGGTCCGTGTGTCCTTCAGATCTGGTTTAATCAGTCATTAACCCTCTCATGGCCCTGACCACCAGACTTCACCTCACACTGCAGAAGTTCGTGAAAGAACCAAGCTCAATGACCCACTGCACCTTCTCTCTCTCTATGTCTCTCTCTCTCTCTCTTTTTTTTTTTTTTTTTTTTTTTTTTTTTTTTTAACCAAAATCAGACCTGAGGGACACGACAGGACACTGTCAGCACAAGTAGTCTTGTGCACTAATATCAAGCATGCATACACCTTTGCAGCATTACATAATACAGAATCAGTGAACGTAGTAGTATTGGCAGCAGAAATAGAAGTACTAAATAGTTTTGTTATTCAAAATAATGTTGTAAAAGTTACGCATTTTTGTAGGTGGTAAATGTTTTTAACATATGCCTTAATGACCTTAGTGCTAAGTCAAGACAAATGACTTTCGCAAGTAGGAATGGTCACCTTCCTCACGAGTCGGGCCTTCGTGTGCATCTAAACCTCTTGGTGCAAATTCCTCCTAAACAGATCAAACATTTAATGATGGAGTTTGTATCCTTCCCTTCAAGGCACTGAGTTAGTGGACAATACATGTACCCGGAATGATTAGCAAATATCTCTCGTCGCAAGTGGATATCCTCCCAAAGGAACAGTGGAAATTGATTGATTAGTTGTACTTAATCGTCAACCTCAAAGAAAGTGTCTAAGTCATTTATCCCACTTTTCAGGAAATCGAAAAAAAAAAAATTATATTTCATAGATATACCTAATGTTCCCCCTAACGTAGTTTTAACCTACTCAGACACTAAATAAAACATTGGGAATTGTATCACAAGGAGCAATGGAAAATTGATTTAGAAAAAAAAAATCCAGATATTGACGAAAATTGACTTAGGCAATTTCTTTACGAGGGTGACGATATGAAATGTTGTTGTTCGTGGGTCCATAGCCAAGATCCTATGTGACATTTCGGAAACTTTCGTAAAGCCAAAGCTATGCATCCAAGAATCACAATACTGTGAGTCATTTTCTGAAATATTATTGGAACCGTGGAGTATAACTTTCGGGAAAAAACTACTCCGTCCTATGCGCACCCGACAAGTTACAAAAACATCAAAGTTTATTTTTTCTAAGGCTTTTCGAAGGCGGGCCTGATAGGTAATAAATTGAAAATTATATTAACAATTTGATGACTGTTTTAACAGTGCAAGTGTTTTATTTCACAAAAGCACTTATTTACACTTCAAATGTTGAGGGTATCTATGCTTTTGTTTTTATTTTAAAGAAATTTAGAGACGCTACACCAGTTACTAAGTTAAGTACTCGTAAATAGGCTGACGATGTAAGTCCAAGTTTGCAATTACCTTCTTTTAAATCGAGTTTTCAAATTATGTTATCTTTAAATTATTTATAGATATATGTATGATTCATTATCAACTCACCTGTATTGACAAAACTACAGCCTCAATTCATATAAAAAATATACAGTCACATTATCAATTGAACCAATTTTAATATGTTTACGTACTTTGATATTTTAAGCGTTCTATATACAAAACAAAAAATATTTATTGGCTTTTGAATATTGTTGACATTAAGACATTTTGAATTATTCCTCTTTCCCCTTGGCTCTTGGGTTTTGCTGTTTTCCGCGTGGAAGAACTACAATAAGATATCGTATGTGAAATCTTCAATACAAATCGAATTTTGGCTTGAGATGGTTTTGAACTTGTCACTTCATATTACTTTACAAAGAACAAGAATATCTCCTACGACATTTTACTATTGTGTATGACCTTTCGCTGTCATATATGACTTATACAATTCCAGTTAAAGTTTCCACGAGTCTAAGGAATAAATATTTTAGTTTCCTCTCTCCTTCTCCCTCATTTCCTGGGTACGGTTTGTCCATGTCGTTTACCCATTTGTCGTTTATTGCGCCCGTATGGGATCTCAACCTATTCAACTCATTCATGCCAGCCGCTTGTTGTTGTTTAGATACGAAAAACCGGGTATGGTAATGTACTTTATAAAACACCTATACCTATGTATAGTTTTTTCCTCTGTAGTCATGAGAGACACTGAAATGCTTTCATATTCTTCATGCTAGCCCTTGCTATAAACAATTAGATAAACTACAGGTCATCACAGCTTGCTTCATCCTCCTGAGAACAGCGTCACTTCCATAAACTGTGAACCTTTTCGTTACCGGGACGGGAATGCCAAGAAGACGAATAGAATAGTTCATCGGTAATCATACGGTACGGAGGAGGTTAATCGACAAAGATTTATCATCCCTTTGTAGGCGAGAGGCCAAACGCAGAATATGGAGAGAAAAAAAAAAAAAAAAAAAAAAAAAAAAAAATATATATATATATATATATATATATATATATATATATATATATATATATATATATATATATATATATATATATACATATTGGATCCCATACTCTGCGTTTGGCCTCTCTCCTACAGTGCTGTTGCACTCGTTGCTGCTTTTATTTACCATCCCTTCATTATCGAAAAGGACATCACGGAAACGAGTAAAGAGAGGAGCTTGTGATAACCACACAAAGTGCTAAAGTGTCCTTCGGTACGGAACAGACTAAATCTCTATCTGACTCATCGACAGCTACATTTCCTGTGTAATGGGTCATGCCTTTAAAAGCAGCGATACACTCTATAGACTTTCTTATGATAAGCACAGGGTGATTCTATTCACCTCAAGGCCCGACCTCGGCCGAATAATTTGTATCACCCGATATGCGCCACAGTAAAATCTACCCATTGTTCCACGGTATTGAGTTCGACTTCCACTCGCTTTAATGTGTCCCTTCCATGTCAATGTTCAAATCACCTATGTTAATGCAATTCCCATGCGTGTGGGGCGTGACATGTTAAACGTGCGTGATATGACTTCTTTCCATGCAATGCACGAGTCCCCAACGCCGCGGCCACATCACGGCACAGAGCCATGCACTCGACAGGGTCCCCGTGCCTCACATTCCTTGCAAGTGGCGATACAGGGAGAGACCAGAGCGGCCATTACTAGCAGCTGTTCTTAACTCATTCACTCGGTCTGGGCCATATAAGCCGCCCTCAGGAACCCTCGTTATTGCGTCCAACAAGCACAATCATAAGCATGTGGTCCCGTTTATATCCCCAAGCATGAAGGGAGCACAGGGTAGTTGTCCATTTCCTCTGCACGCACTTACAGTCTACCGCATTCGCTTGTAGCCAAACATGCGTATTGTCATCGGAATGAATAGCGTCATTGTACGATTACTGCCTTCATCCTCATGTTAAGGGTGTTGTTCTAGTGGTTGGTGCGGCCACAATTTCTGCTGTGGTTGCTGTAGATTCTGCATTTGATTAAGATGCTCCTGCTGATGGTCATTAATGATTATGATGATTGGTGATTAATGACTGGTAATTGGTGATTGATGATGATTGACGATTTATGATGATTGATGATTGATGATGACTGATGGTGACTGATAATTATTTATGATGATTGTTGGTAATGATGATTGATGATTGATGATGATGATGACGATG
>NC_134815.1:46394253-46426753 GCF_046742065.1 Oratosquilla oratoria | reverse complement strand
CACCTCTTCGCGGCATTCTTCAGTATCCACGATGCCCACCGCCTTCACGCCAGCACCGAGACGTTGGACGATCTCCTCCCTTCACCAATATCGCATCGCGCTTCGCACGTCACTGCACCAACAGCCAATGATCATCTTCTACGCGCCAACGATCGTCGCGGCATCAACAACCAACACCCCCCCTCCCACTCCACGCATCTACCTTTGCAAGATCTTCATCCTCTTTGCTCTTATTTTTTGTACATGCCATATATATATATATTATATATATATATATATATATATATTAAGAACCACAATGCACTTTAATTCTAAGCCATCAAAGGCCAGCATGCTTGAAATTGAAATGTGGTACTGCCCAGGACTCGAACCGGGCATCCTCATGACAAGTGCGACAGTGACTTTCCAACTAGGCCATCAAGAGAGATATAAGCTAAGCGCATTATTTCTTATATATTTGTATGCTCGAGTTACATACACATATATGAATTTTTTGCGTTCAACCCATCTCCACTATATATATACATATATATATATATATATATATATTAACTCACCATCCAAATACACTGTACTAATTATTCCCCCTGTTTCCAACAGTGAATCTTACCATAGATTTGCCTCACGGCATCAGTTTGGAACCCCTCTACATCATCTTGGATAAGTAGATATTTTTCCGTTTTCATTGTCACCTAGAAGCAACACGGTCGCTACCCAATTTTCTCATAAATTAGTCCACGAACGTGTCCAAACCCCTATCTGACTCGACATACCGACTGTGTACACGAAGCCGCTCTACGCTAAATTCCAATACACCAAACATGTCCCCTCCTAAAAACTCTTCAGAAAATTCACCTGCTACTCAAAACGCCATGACAACACAAAACCTTATCACCGTAGTCAAGGATGAGACAATATTACCTCTCTTTAAAGGCAAGAACATTCCTGTACACAATTTCCTCTCTAAGACTGAATCAGACATAATACGAAGAAACGCCACAGACGACAAGACTAATATATTCATACTAACATCCAAAATAGATAAGAATAACACATTAGCTGGTGACGTCATTCAGTCTGATTTATTTGAGGAAACCTCAACCTATCATGAATTCGTAGAACACTTTAAAAATTCCTTTGCTGCATTTGAGCCACTTGGAGCACTTTCCCCTATACTCTTTGGCAAAAGCTTACAATCATGGTCCACACAACACAAAAGAAAGCGTCATAATAGCTTCAACATTTAAAAGTGAACTCAGAGAAAGCCACAAGAACTCCGACGGAGTGCCGTGTGATACTTTTTACTGGAAGAAAATTTGCCCTACATCTTTCTAGATGTATAATCAACCTCTCTACTTGAATAATAATAATCCTTATTCTAGCCCATTTAAGCAACTCCTGAAACACCACCATAGTATGACTATTAGCAGAGAAAATATAATAAAGTCCACCAATATCATAGCTAACAATACGGAGGCTGCAGCTTCTCAAAGCCAGTCTAATTAAAGAAAAAGCTCCGGTTATCAACATCCTGTCAAACATGGCTTCCAAGATAGCATTGTTCAACATTTCACTGCGGGCGAAGCGTCCTCCGTTTTCTTCCTCCCCCTCCTCCTCCCCCTCCCCCTCCCCCTCCCCCTCCTCCGACACAACTCCGCCATTGAGGTCACCACGTATCCAATCGCGACATAAGAGAGAGGAACGTGACTAAGTCTTTCTTTGTATATACATATCCCATACTAATCCTATTTTGGGCACTGTTTGTATTACACTCGTGTACATATTTAAAGACTCAAAACGTACTACGAATATCTTTGGTGAAATGGAGCGTCGTTCAAGCGTAAAAATATATAATTGCATCTGGAGATGCAAAGGTATTCATGCGTACATTATTTTCCTTTCATAAGCGATACATTGCAAGTCTTCTGTTATTTTCTTTTTTCTTTTTTCTTTTTTTTTTTAGCTTTATTTGGTCTGTGAGGAAAATTACATTCCGTCATAGATGTGTATCAAAACACCAAACGCTCTCTCTGTACAGTATAATATATCAAATCAGTCAAATGATACTGTCAAATAGCAGAATCATCATCAAACTTTTATTTAGCTTTTTATTTTCGATTTTTAATTTATTATCACTGTTACACATAAATAGAATAATATACTCATTATGATCAGGATCAAAGCATTCCCCCCCAAAAAAATGTATTCCATTGCAAAACAATCATAATCAGCCATCGGAATTTGATTGCAAATGTCGAAGCGATTTCTGTTTAAAACTTCTGTTACGAGGTCACACTGCTTCTGCCTGGTTTTCTTCCGACTCGCAACAGCAGATCTTTGTTTCCCCGAGGGGCGAGTTTGAGACAAGATAAGATACAGTTCGTTCCAAACCCCACTTCAACCCAGAATCTGCTCACCCCTTCAACTAAATACCATTACAAAGGATTACAAAGGCAAAGCATGCCGACAGGAGACCTTTTGATCCATATCTAGGTCGGATGCAAAAAAAAAAAAAAAAAAAAAAAGGTTGTATCCATGTAGGACTGCGTATTGGAAGGGACAATGAGCCTTAATTAAAGTCAATGTTCTAAAGATTATAGATCATACATATATCATTCAGGAGGTGCTAAGATAAGAGGGAGGGTGGAGGGGTGTGGAGTGTATTCAGGGATGGAATGGGTGGGAATGATTTTATGCCTTTTTCTTTTTGGCTACCCCCTTGTAAGGGGGGAAAAATCCGTGGAATATGTATGTATGTGTACATTTGAATAATGACGCCGATGTCTTGGAAGGCGAGTGCACATGCCTCAATCCCAGGGAGGAATTTGGATGGTTAAATTACATAGATAGCAAGTCCAATTCTACGGACTTTCACACTCAGTACTGTAAGCTTTATGCTTGTCAAAGCACTTGGTCAGGTTGTGACCAGGCACACTAAACATCCTGGCAGAGCGTGGGAATGCTAGCCATGAGCCTCACGACGAATAAGATGCAAGACACATGGGTTATGGGGCGTACGGGTTTTCTTTAAAATAACCGTCGATGAAATTTCAATCTTCTGATGGAAGACCCTTAGAGTGAAAGGGATGAGACCATTGGGATTGAACTCTTCGACTCGGTGGTCGAACTCAAAGATTAGGTACTGGCTGACATCTATCAGTTTCGTTTAGCTGCCAACCAACCCCTTACCATAACGTCCTTCTAGACTGCAGGAGTGACGCTGTACAGACCAATGCAGCTTATTTCCTCGTCCTCCACACAATTAACTTGAGTTAGTTCATCCAAGCACTTCATAGATTTAAATGAAAATGAAAATTACATTAACAATAATGATGATAACAATACTGAGGATAATACTGATTATAAGAATAACAATGATGATAACAATAACAATTATAATAATGGTAATAACAATACTGATAATAAAGATTATGAAAATAACAATTATAACAATAAAAATGACATCAATAATGACCGACGACGACGACGACGACGACGACGACGACGACGATGACGACGACGACGACGATGATGATGATGATGATGATGATGATGATGATGATGATGATGATGATGATGATGATGATGATGATGATGATGATGATGATGATGATGATGATGATGATGATGATGATGATGATGATGATGATGATGATGATGATGATGATGATGATGATGATGATGATGATGATGATGATGATGATGATGATGATGATGATGATGATGATGACGACGACGACGACGACGACGACGACGACGACGACGACGATGAAATTATTGACTTAGCAGTGAAACAGATATTGACAATATATAAACCGTGCTAATTTTAGGGCTACTATAGTTTGATTAAATAATGTCCTCAGGGATGCTAGTTGTTGATGTCCAAAGAATAATGACGTGTGTGCGGCGACTGAGAGTGGAAAGAAATCGGGACCACATCAGTGATGATAAGGTCAAAGACTTTTAAACCGTCTAAGATCAGGAGGTAATTCTATGTACCTGAGGATGGAAGACTCTGTCCTGAGGAGGATATCGATCATTCGAGACTCTTTCTGGCCGAAATCCCTCCGTTTAGTTGTATAAAATCGCCTTCTGCTCTTGGACAAGACAGAATCCAGGGAGTCTGTCAACTTATTGAAGGAGTTTAACTTCTTTTAGCGTTTCACGACTGTCAGTGTTCATTCGAGCTGCCACCAGGCGAATTTGTTCATCTGAGAGAAATACCTAATTAAGGAAAGTTTTATATCAATTAATCTACTTGCTACATTCCCTGTACTCTCCTTGCCATAGTCACAGATGAAATTTCTGGCCAAAATCATATCACTTTGTTATCAACACTGAATCTAAAAATAAATGAATATTGGAAACTGAGCTAACAAAATAATCATGTATAGATTCTATTCATTCACCAAAGCTAACATATAATATACATGTCTGGAATATTTGTTAAGCCCTTCTACCCAAAGGAGTTACTAAGTTAGATAACTTAGTAACACTGAATCTAAAAATAATTTAATATTGGAAATTGAGTTAACAAAATAATCATGTATAGATTCTATTCATTCACCAAAGCTGACATATGATATAAATGTCTGGAATATTTGTTAAGCCCTTCTACCTAAAGGAGTTAATAAGTTAGATCAAATCATCTGGCGTCAGGCTGATCAAAGTATCTAAGGTACATTCATCACTCGGCTGAAGGCATTAGCTGTTCATTGTGGGTTAGGATTCCTTCATCTGAATAAGAGAGCTTGGTAACAACTGGAATAGATGACCGAAGTTGTAAAACACACAGCCGAGGGGTAAAACCCTGTGATTGCCTTTACTTCTGGAAAACTGAACACTATATCTACACAGATTTCAAAAACTGATTATATACACGCTGACACATGACTGGAAGAGAAGCGGGGTTAAGCAAGAACGTCTAATTGAGAGCCAGGGATGGTTGGGAGTGGAGGGAGGGGGCGTCTAGAACCCCACCTTCACCAGCCAATCACATGCTCTCCTTCCCCTGTCCACCTCATAAACGGGAGAGAAGCGAGTCGCACAGATCGCGGAGGATGGGCCGCAAAGCTCTGATATCATGATTGCATGGTGACCTCTTCTTTTTCCAAGTAACGGTATTCTAGATAGTCTGGTCAATTATTAATCGGCAAGTAAGAAAAAATATCCTGATGTCGCAAGAACGTGCCCTACTCATCAGCAAGAACTCCGAAAACAGGGTCAAAAAATGAAGTTTGATTTGATTTGATTTGATTTGATTCCGATTCAATCATATATACAATCAAATACAATACATGTAAGACTCATATCATACATAGTAAATACAATTGCATATCCGAGGATGGCACAGTTCGCTCGATCTACCCTAGATTAAAGGGGGGTAATGGCCGTGGCCAAGGATCAAGTCCATTTACTACGGTGTGCCGGGGATCTCGGCTTAAACTGATTAGGCTGCTGAGGGAAACGACGACGTTGGTTTGGGTTGATCAGATGGATGGATGGACGTTGCTGCTCCTGCCTCAGAGACAACGCGGACCGCTCAACTCTTCTCGTCCTGACATGTTCATGGCGCATATGATGGCAGCAGCCCCTACGGGTAATATCATGAGGAAGGGAAGGTGATAATACGTGGTATTTAATACTCAGATATTGTGTTGTGTCTTCAAATTAATATACGGTACATACTCCGACTCAGAGTTAGCCCCCTCAACGTTCTGATGTATATATATATTTTGTCCCTGCTAATTCGTCCCATATGATTTTATTCGACCGAGAGGTGGACTCGTGACAAAAAGGAACTCTCAAAAACAAATAACACCCAACCTGTCCCTCAGCTGAATAGAATCGTTTAGCTTTAACAGGGGCAACTCTCTAAAGTCAGTGGTTCCCAAACTATGGGTAAATTACCCGGGAGGTAACACATTTTCGGGGGTAATGTGGGGGGGGGGAGGTAACATATTTTCGGGGGTAATGGAGTGCTGACAAAAAAAAAATGAAAATAAAATAAAATAAAATAAAATCAAGAAAACATTACGGTACCCGGCATTAGGATTAAGGTTAACTTAGTACGCATAATTGTAAAACTAAAAAAAAAAAAAAAGTTTGGGAGCCACTGCGTCTAAACGCTTTACGTCAAAGAGTAGCTGAACAAATGTGGCAGCACTTAGTGGAGATCAATCACAGGAGCTGACGCCGGCGTTGGGGTCGAACTCAGATAACTGATTAAAACATCATTACTCCTTTTCTTGTCATCAACTTTTATCTTACTCTTCCCCTTCCATCCTTCTCCCCTCCTCTCTCTCTCTCTCTCTCTCTCTCTCTATATATATATATATATATATATATATATATATATATATATATATATATGTGTGTGTGTGTGTGTGTGTGTGTGTGTGTGTCGATTTCTCTCTCTATTTATCTACCTGCCTACTTATCTATATATCTATCCATCAATCTATCTGTCTATCTATCTGTCTGTCTCTATCTATATTCTATATCTATGTATTTACATATATACGTACTATATATTCATGTAAACATGTATGTATGCATACATTTATACAAATATGCATGCATGCATGTATGTATGTATGTACGTATGCATGTATGTATGCATAGATGTATATTTGTATGTACGTAAGTATGCATGTATGTATATATGCATGCATATATGTATGTACGTATGTAAGTATGCATGTATGTATGCATACATGTATATTTGTATGTACGTAAGTATGCATGTATGTATACATGCATGCATATATGTATGCATGTATGAATGTATGGGTTTAGACTGGACAAATTTAGATTTAAGAAAGAAATAGGCAGGAACTGGTTTACCAATAAAATGGTCAACGAAAGGAACAGACTTGATAACCATGTAGTGAGCGCTGGAGCTATCAGTTGTTTTAAGAGGAGGTTAGATAACTTTATGAATGGGGATGATATGTGGTAATGGACATGGAACTGCCTAGTGTAGGTCTTATGGCCTCTTGCAGTCTCCTTCATTCTTATGTATGTGTGTATGTATGTATATATGTACGTATGTATGCATGTATGTATATATGTATGCATGTATGTATATATGTATGCATGTATGTATATATGTATGCATGTATGTATATATGTATGCATGTATGTATATATGTATGCATGTATGTATATATGTATGCATGTATATATGTATGTATGTATGCATGTATGTATGCATGTATGTATGTATGTATGCATGTATGTATGTATGTATGTATGTATGCATGTATGCATGTATGTATGTATGTATGCATGCATGCATGCATCTACCTATCTATTCATCTATCTAGCTATCTGTCTATCTATCTATCAATCTACAGTATCTATTTATCTGTCTATTCATCTATCTTCCAGTATATTTTTCTGTTTGCTTCAACCTTTCTCCTTTCCCCCTTCCTTCCTTCCTTCCTTCCTTCGTGCAGTTTGCTCCGCCTTTTGTTGCTCTGCCTTTCCATCCGTATATCCACCTCCCCGATTCTCTCTTTCTCTTTTATTCCCCTTCCTTTTCGCTGCTTTGTCCTTCTGCCTTTCCCTTCTGCCCCCGTCGTGCTCCATTCACAGGATCGCCGAGCCAAAACACGCTGCCATTTCGACTTCCTTTTTCTAGTGACCGTCGAAGGCGCGCGTGCGTCCCTTGGCAGTCCGAGTCTCCCCGGCCAGCCAAGACATAAATTGCCGCCATTCTTTCCACGTCTCACAAAGGCGACTCACCGATTACAATGGAAGAAACCTTATTTTGTTTCAGGTCTGAGTACCGCAGTGGCCTTCTCCTCCACCGCCGCTCTCTAAACGGTTTCCGAGGCTGCGCCTGTAGTTGCCCACGGGGCTGCAGGTCCTTCCGATGCTGCTGCTGCTTCTTGCAGGTTCGGTTCTAGCATAAGCTGCAACTGGGCGTGGCAGCCTTCCCGAGGAGTTAAGGCCTACTTAGGTATGTGTGTGTGTGTGTTTGTATGCGTGCGTGTGCATACCGGGAAGATTGAGACCATCTAGTGCACAATGTCCTCCTCAGGCCACTTGTGACACCCTAGTCTAAACGGAGTGCACAGGAAACCTTCCATAGCGCCGTAGCCAGACTCCTGGAATTAAGATCCTTCATAGTTCCCTTGCTTGCAGGACGCGCTCCAGACACTCGAGGTCTGCATCCTACTGGGTAGCTTGAGACTTTCTGGAGTGCCTCTCCTTGCTTAAGGTGTTCGAGCGCCCTCGAAACACGCAGCCTACTCAGAAGGCTCAAGGGCCTTCACGACCTTCCCGGGGTTCGCTGCAACCTCCTGAAATCTACGCAGCACAGTTTCCTTGAGGCAGATGTATTCTCGGCGCTTCAGGGCACCCAGAGAATATCGTCAAAAAGTGTTCCAATGTGCTCGACGTACTGCAGGCCATCCATTTGGCTGAAGAGTCTGGGGCTACACGAAGGAAAAAGTAACCGTTAGAAGAGCTGTGCAGTAGGTTGGGGGAAACAGGACCCGCACAGACGGACTCTATCTCGGCTTGCCTGCCGGAAGCCTGCAAAAGATGGGAAGAAGATGGGCGTGGGGGTGGGGGGTCCTGCGGGCCGGGGCCGTACAGTTGGAGGCGCCAGATAATGCTGGAAAGGATGACTCTAGATGTAGGCGGATTTGCGGCTTTTTGGGACCGAGTAGGACGCTCTCAGAAAACGGAAGTTGGGTACTCGAGAGAGACTCGAAGCTGAAACTGTTTATACGTTCGTGGTTTTTATGCGAAAATGGCTGTTTTTATTTGTAGATGTAACATATGCATATGCGCGCATACGCGTGGGTTTGCGTGGTCTAATGTGCGTGTCGGTTTGTTGTTTTGAACATTTGTAGACAGTGATGGATGAGAGCTTAGAAGAATGAGTCTCTTGTACATATTATATTTTCTTTAATTTTGTGTGTGTGTGTGTGTGTGTGTGTGTGTGTGTGTGTGTGTGTGTGTGTGTGTGTGTGTGTGTGTGTGTGTGTTCATTTTCGTTATATTTCCCTTGGGTATTACAGGTTATTCTCAAGATAAATTTGTTGTCCAACGTTTCCAAGTCATAATTTTCTTGGATTCCGGGATATTCAAGAACGTGCGCTCCCTCTCATAGCAGGTTTTATATATGGGCAGACAAACACACACACACACACACACACACACACACACACACACACACACACACACACACACACACACACACGACTCAATGGCGCGATGGTTAGAGTTACCGGCCGCCATTACTCCGGTCCGGGTTCGAATCCCGCCCAGGACTGAAATGATTTCAGTATCGCTGCGCTGCGAGCCGTTACTCCAACTCTTGTGGGCGGGGAGTTGGGTGTGTGTGCGTGTACAGCTGCACAGAAAACTATCGTTAGTAAATCACGCTAATCATTTTGACACAAAACAACGAAACTATTTGAGACAAGTTGAAGTCTCCATCGGAAATAAGATTATCATGTCATAGTGAATCCATATGAACTCCGGAACTATTATTCGATTCATATTCATTCAGAAGGAATTCGAACAATTCGAACCCCAGAAATACCAGCCCTTCGGTATCATAAGGTTATGTTCATTAGCGAATGTTTCGACACCCCTACTAACGATAGTTTTCTGTGTAGCTGTACATATAAGGTCACAGCATCACCCATAGATCGGTCATATATGAGCTCTGAGCTCTCTTCCGGGAGGGAAATAGCTGTCGATCACGAGCCCAACACGTGATCCAAGATCATGGTGAATCGCACACACACACACACACACACTAGAGATCTGAAGAAAAACAGTTTTCCACATAGAGTAGTGGACACTTGGAACAAACTGGACAACGAAATAGTATGCGCAAAAACCATTCATGAGTTTAAAAGCAAACTAGACACTGCAAGATACAAAGGCGGGACACACGAGCATAGCTCCCCTTCCCGCAAAATACAACTAGGTAAATAGGTAAGTACACAAACAAACATCAGTTCAAATTACCCTCGAACCTCTATTGCCTGGATGCATTTGCACTATCTGGTTATGGCGTCTTTCCAGTGTTATCATTAACACAGAGTTTATTTTCGCTCCGTAATGTAAACCCCGATGTCTAAGGAGCCACCACTTGTCGTGGAAACTGTCCCCCTACGTTACCTACGGCTCGAAGAGCGTGGCGGGAGAACGGAATGTCCCCTCAACCGCCACGACGTCCTAAACTGGGAAGACAGTAAAATTGGCTTTAATGAGTATCAAGTAGGTCTCTGCTTTGACTCGGGCATACCATCATACATGGGGAAGGCTTCTGGTATATATACATGTATGTATGTATGTATGTATGTATGTATGTACGTATGCATTATATATGTATCATGTATGTACATACATTTATGTGAGTATGTATGTATGTATATATGTATGTATATATGCATGTATGTATGTATGTATGTATGTATGTATGTATGTATGTATGTACTATACATTTATGTATGTATGTCTGTATGTGTTCATGAATATTTCTATTTGTATTACTGAACACGTATTGTCATTAAATTCTATTTCCATATTTGGTTCCAACTATGTTTTGTATTTATGTCCTTGTGTAGGACTTACCAGGATCTGCTGTTCTTTCTGTTCCCCCCCCTCTCTCTCTTTTTTTCTCTCTCTCTCTCTCTCTACCTCTCTCTCTCTCTCGCTCTACCTCTCTCTCTCTCGCTCTACCTCTCTCTCTCTCTACCTCTCTCTCTTTCTCTCTACCTCTCTCTCTCTCTACCTCTCTCTCTCTCGCTCTACCTCTCTCTCTCTCTACCTCTCTCTTTCTCTCTACCTCTCTCTTTCTTTCTCCATACCTCTCTCTCTCTCTCTTTCTCCCTACCTCTCTCTCTCAACCTTTCTCTCTACCTCTCATTCATTTTTAACTTAGATAATTCTTCACTTTTTTCAGCTGAAGGGAAAACTCGATGCAAATTGGGCTCTCGATCTATCAATACGTCATTTGCCCTAAGCCTGTTTCTCAGTGAAGTAATATTCTCCAAAATGGGCAAAGAAAAAAGAAAACAAAATGGAGGCGCCCTTATACTGAAAGGATTGTCTTGCCGCGTCCTTATCTTCTCCAGACGAGGGACCAGACAGAAAAAAACAGGCCCCACACCCTACACCCCAAACCCACCTCCCCTCTCGTGTTCCTGTGCTTTGTTTATATTCAATCTTGAATGCGTGCTTGTGCTCCCTCGTGCTTTGCATGCTTGTGTTCCAGAGGGTGAGCATGCGTGGAGGCAAGCTGGCTGCCCTTCTGTTTGTACGTTTCTAGCTTCTGCGTGTTTTTTTTGTTTTTTTGTTTGTTTTTCCTTACGCCTGAGTGTGACCACCAGTTTGCTTTCCAACGTGATCGTATGTATGGCATTCTTTTTCATACGTGTGCGTTAGGCGTGCACGTAGACTTGCAATCGAACCTGTTCGTGTGTTCGTGATTCAGAGCACATGCGTTCACACGCACGAATGAGTCAGCGATGCCTGCAACTGTCGCAGATCGAGTTTGGAGCGCCGCTCTTCTTGTTATTGCTGATGGAATTGTCAATGTCGGCGACGATGTAATTGAAGTTGACGTTGTTTTTTTGTTTTTGCCGCTGTTGCAACTGTTATTCTTATTTTTTTACTCTTCTTTTAACCCCAAACTCTTTTTGCTCTTGCCTGTTAACTGTTCATTACTATAATTGCTCCTAATGCTGTTAATCAGTTTTGTCCGACTACGTTTGCTTTTTTTTTTTTGGGGGGGGGATTCCCCAAAGCTGAATAAAATACATTGTCTGTCTTTAACCAAAATAAATTCTTCCTAAAGGCGAACGCGTCCACCAGGTCAGTGAAAGATAAATCGAGACAGCACGACCAATATTTTTCCAACCCTTTACTTTGCATTCGCTACGTTGAATAAAGTCATTTGGTGTTACCAGCCAGAGCATCCTTTAAAGGGGACAAATCCGTTCGCATGGACAGTAAGGGGTAAATTAATGGGGGAATCGGATCCGTGGGAAGCCTATAGAGTTTTGGCACGAAGCACATGAAACAGTCTGCAGAGAGAAGCATTAGTGGACGCCCGGCATATGCACAATTGTTGTCGACTGCCAAATCAACTTGGAAACGTTCTCTCCTCTCCTCACCACGGGAAATACGATGTGTTCATATGCCCCGGGAACATGCACGCAAGACGACATAAAAAATCACGAATATTTAGTCGGTGGTGGTGGTGGTGGTGGTGGTGCTAATAGTGGTGGTGGCGGTGGTGAGTTATCTTAACTGGTGATGATGATGAGGGTACCGATGATGATGCTTTTCATGGTGGTGCTGGCGATAGTATTGATAGTGATTATAGTCATAGTAATAGTGACAGTGATTATGTTAACGTTGGTGCAAGTGACCGTTGTAACAGTCAAGTTGAGGTGGTGATAGTAATAAGGGCTAATGATAATAATTAACTGGTAACTCCAGTTTCACTAACGGGGAAACCCGCATCTGCAGGGCAGCTCTAATACCAACGGTTCCCAAGTCCTCCAATAGATCTCTCGGAGAAGAAACAATGGTGTGGTGTCTGTTTTGAATTAGTGTGGGTCCGCTTCTCTGTCACCGGCTAACAGGAAGAAGAGGAAAAGGAGGAGGAGGAGGAGGAGGAGGAGGAGGAGGAGGAGGAGGAGTGTAGAGTTGCTGGTTGTCAGGTCTTTTTCTGCGAAAATGTTTGGGGGAAGGGGGAAAAAGTCAAAATTGACAAAGAGGGATTTTAAGTCCTGCTTAAAGACCCCACGGGTATCAGTAGGTCCATATCATAGGACCACCAATAGGATGCAGTTATCGTTGATCCATGGTGATGATGGTTATGATAATAATTATAGTGGCGACGCTGGTGATAGCAGTGGTACGCGATTAGAGGAGCTTACACACGATAGTGATGATAAAAGTAGTAGTTGTGGTTGTGAAGATGGTGCAATGGTGGTGACGACGGTTGAGGTAATGGTGACAGTGGTGATAGTAGTAGTCTGGTTAATGATGTAGGCAGGCAGGCTTGGCATTGGTGGAGGCTAAACCAACACTGGACATGCAGCGACTCGGGGAGTAAGTTGTACGTGATTTCCCAGTCTCTCGAAGTCAGAAGTAATTCCTGCCACAATCAAAAAGGAAATAGGCAAGAATTGGTTTACTAATAGGGTGGTCGACGAATGGAATAAACTTAGTAACCATGTAGTAAGCGCTGAAACTCTCAGTTGTTTTAAGAAACGATTAGACAACTTTATGGATGGGGATGACAGGTGGTGATGGATACGGAACTGCCTAGTGTAGGCCTTATGGTCTTTTGCAGTCTCCTTTATTTCTTATGTTCTTATATCATTGAAATTATTTGACGTCATAGATATGACATTGCATTGGCAGGATATGATATCAAGAAAACTATCTGGTATCAGTGACGTCAATGAAATTATCTGATACTACTAAAATGATTAAATGTCTTCAGAATAAATGGGAATCTGTGAAATAGCCTGACCTCATTAAAATTATCTGACATCCCTAAAATGGCCAGCAAACTCAAAGCACCTAAACAACCTGACTCATGGAATTTTTTCTAAATGAATTCATTTACGCTCCTATTCGTACATTTGACTTCTCTTTCACAAACCAGAAATATCAAAATGAAACTGAATCTTGTGAAGATGATTCAGACATTATTTTTCCACCACTCGATCAAAGAGAAAAAGAGAAATAAATTTTCTACAGGTAGGCAGGTCGGTCCTTCCACATTCCCCAAAGATGACCTGAAGATTACCAAGATACGTTAGGGTTTTTCTCGCCTACAGACCATTTACACCATGAAACAAAAGTCCTCAAAGTCAAGGACCACCTCGACATGAGAGGCACACAAACACTTGCCGCAGCCACCACAAACACATCACACCCGCTACACTACATAGCAGAACACCCACACACACCAAGAAACATTAAAACTACACCCAAAGGCCTTTATTACGCACAGATACTCTCTTCTCTTCCTCCACAACCACCAAATACCAGCCTCCGGAAACATATTCATAATCATATCACTCACCGCTCCATTAACACACTGAAAGACAACACACTGCTGCATGCCAGACCCCCTGATATCCACCCTTCTGAATCCTCTCTCCCACGAAAGGACAGAGTCCACTTGGCCAGACTGCGATGCGGTCACCACCCAGCACTTCTAAGCTACCAGAAGAGGCTGGACGACCGTGTTGTGAACAGCTGCCCAGGATGTAACACTTCACCCCATACCATACAACACATAATGGAAGACTGCATTATACACAATCATGCACGCAAACAACACAACATACACTCTATAAAGGATTTGTGGGAAAACCCAGTTTCGGCTGTGGCCTTCCTTGGGGAGACGGGACTGCTCGGACAGACAGTCTAGGGAACGACAACAACAACAACAACAACAACCTGACTCATGGAATTTTTTCTAAATGAATTCATTTACGCTCCTATTCGTACATTTGACTTCTCTTTCACAAACCAGAAATATCAAAATGAAACTGAATCTTGTGAAGATGATTCAGACATTATTTTTCCACCACTCGATCAAAGAGAAAAAGAGAAATAAATTTTCTACAGGTAGGCAGGTCGGTCGTTCCACATTCCCCAAAGATGACCTGAAGATTACCAAGATACATTAGGGTTTTTCTCGCGAGGGCTGCAGACTGTTGACGTTGTCAGATTTAACATAAATTTTAATTTCTTCAACACAGTGCCATGCCTCATAATTTGTTGTGGGTAATGATGAATGACTATCTAGTTTTGTAATGGACTCGGAACAAAAGGAAAACCGATTGATTGCGACTCTGTTCTAACCCGAGTCCATTCTTCTGTTTAATAGATTCGCCCCATCAATAGCGGTGTCAAACACTTGGCTGTTGGCCATTGTGGTGAGAGGACCCCCCCCCCCCGCTCCACCTGTGACAACAGAATCAATCGGCAGGGAGATACCTAAAATTGGATACGGTGGATTGGAGGTGGGGGTTGGGCCACGGGGTCCCGTCAGGAAAAAAAAAAAAAAAATAAAAAAAAAAAAAAAAAAAAAAAAAAAAAAAAAAAAAAAAAAAGCCTGAGTTAATAAATATGGCGACTGGAAGAGGTAGTTATAATCTTGGTACCGGTACTGGAGAGGAAAAATAATATAGTCCACCCAAAAACAAGAATTATTACATTGAATTACTGATGACAATAGTGGAAGACATAAGGACAAAAAGACTGTATGGGTAGTTAACAAAGAAATAGTAACCCAGAGAGCAATACTAGAAAAATTATAATGTCAGTCGAGAGATATGACCAAATCAAAAGAAAAACAAATGAGAATCTGACAGATTAAAAAGTGATGATGACAAGTTAAAGAAGAGAAATAAAGTGGAGGACAAATCAAAACAATAATAAGATTGCCAAGAAGGAGAAAGAAAACACTGGTTAAGTCAAACAAGAATAGAAAAGGCTGGTAATGATACATAAGGAAGCAAAAATAAAATTTGATAATGTTATGGAACAGCAAAGGAGAAAGGAAAGGGGAAATATTAAAAAAGGATTGATAAAGGTTTTTGTACGTAGAGAAACGCTGATAAGATAGATGATAGATTAGTAGCTATAAACAGAATTATTATAGTGGTAGGACGGAAAGAATTATTTACCAACAAAAACAGAAAAATAAGCATCATTCAATCAATCAATTCATTCAATCAATCAAGTGGAAATATTAAAAAGGGACTGATAAAGATTCTTTTAAGTAGAGAAACGCCGATAAGATAAATGATAGATTTGTAGCTATAAATAGAATTATTATTGTGGTAGGACGGGAAGATTATTATTTACCAACAAAAACAGAGAGATAAGAAAAATTAAGCATCATTCAATCAATCTGTTGCCCCAAGTCCCTCTCGCAGGAGATTCATGGCTCCAAGCTAACTGGAAGCGGCCATCTGATTGGCCCACAAGTTACCTAAGGAGGAAATATTGGAAGGCTGTCTCGGTAGGACAGGAACGGAGCGGCGTAGGATCGGGTGTTTTGTGTTTTAGAACATAAGAACATAAGAATAAAGGAGACTGCAAGAGACCATAAGGCCTACACTAGGCAGCTCCGTATCCATCACCACCTGTCATCCCCATCCATAAAGTTGTCTAATCGTTTTCTATGTGTTGGTTCCATCTGTGGCGATTTAAGTCTGTGTGAAGACCTAATCTCCAGTGGTATTGTTTCAATGTTGGGTGATGGCCTGGAAGTAGTCGTTCTAGTGTGATTCTTGTATGTCGTAGGAGAAATTTCTTTGATAGGTTTATGTCTACGGGACGTTAGATGGAGTATGGAGTTTAGGGTTGGTCACACTGGAATGGAAAAAGGGTCACACTGGTCGGAGAGGGATGGCTAGTGGAGTACCACAGGGCTCAGTACTTGCACCAGTCATGTTCTTTTTTTGTATGTTATCGATATGATGAATAGAATAGGCGACAACGCAAATTTATTTACTGATGAACCTGGATAATAAAAAAGAGTGAAATATGAAGAGTAATGTAAACTGCTATCGGAAAACTTAGATTAGATTTATGAATAGTGTCAGAAGTGTAAGATGTCAAAGCAAAATTTTAAGAATGCGTCGACTGAAATATGTTAGGAACCGCAGCTTTCTACATAGAATGCACAAATTAAAGTAAGCAATCCAAGGCAATAGTATTGGTGAATTTAATGCAAAGATTGATCGTATTGGGCAAATGCAATTTGATGAAATACAACCAACCTCGTCTGGCAGAAGTCATTTTAGCGCAGTTGCTCTGCTAAAGTCATATGGTGCCATAGATAATTCGATCTATGATGATAATAGTAGACATCTACAAATGTGTGTCTTCGAGTACGACTTTTCAAGGTCATTCAAGATCAAAGGTGTTAATGGCAAACGAAAAAACAAATGTAGTAAGCGCTGAAACTATCAGTTGTTTTAAAAAACTATTAGACAACTTTATGGATGGGGATGACAGGTGGTGATGGATACGGAGCTGCCTAGTGTAGGCCTTATGGCCTCTTGCAGTCTCCTTTATTCTTATGTTCTTATGTAAATACGGCTCCCGATGTGCTGATAACAATAACTGTGTGGGACCATTTTTGAGTTAAAAACACTCTAAAGATCCGTTACCTGTAGAATGATCTTTCAAAACCTCTTAAGGTCAAACTCTGGCGCAATTTATATGATAGAGACTCGGATAAACGTAAATTGTCCTTATCTTAAGGTAAATTGGACAAAGTTTGAGAGTTTCAGCTTTTTTTTTCGATAACCTTGACCCACTTTCGCTCACAACTGAATAGGGTCATAGAGAGACCTTTGTTCCCCAGTCCTACAAGTTTCATGTCAATTGACCCAACAGTTTTGCCGTTGTGCTACAAACAAACAAGAAAAACAAATAAACTCTACTCCCATAAGCAAGTCAGCATGTTAACAGGTTGACAAAAATTGAGTAATCTGTTAGATCTTGATATGATATCAGACATGCATAATGACATACCACACAGATATCATTACATCCAGGTAGCTCATGCCAGATGATTTCATCAATGGTATAAAATCATATGAATTGTCAAGAACAACAAAAAATCTTAAAATAACATAACCCTGTTGAAAATATAACCCCTTTCATGGTAACAGCGGGAGTCGAGGAATCGTTTTCAACCTCTGGGGAGCGCTTGAACAATTTCAACCGAAACTATCAACCCTCAAGAGGATACGGTTGTTTAAACCTGTGCCGGTGTGGGGGCCGAGCTTCGAGGTTCCAGAATGGTGGCTCCTGCTGCTAAATGCCGACCCCTCCGAGTTTCCGTAATCGATCAAACCAACCTTAATGACTACAATAACGACCGTGGGAGCCAAATCTAGTCGATAAGCAACAAGAACACCAAAGTACAACTATACTGAGGCACACATCTAGATATATTTCTACACATTTAAGAAGACGTGTCTATCTCTGTCTGTCTGTCTGACTTTTTGTATTGCTGTCCGCCTCTCTCTCCGTCTACCTTCCTATTTGTTTGCTTGCCTGTCTGTCTATTTGTCTACCTGTATCTCTACGGCATATGTCTGCCTTTAATTTATTTTGTCCACATAATCTTTGCTATTTTCTGCCTGCCCGTCCCAGTGAATTTCATTTGCTTTTATCGGGGTTACATTTTGTTATTTGAATATCTGCATTTGGCAGCATTTGTGCCAACGTTTTTACTTTTGTTCATTTTTCCGTGAACATGTGCACGTGTGAGTCCATGCAGCGTGTGCATCCGTGTGTGTGTGTGTGTGTGTGTGTGTTCGTGTGTGTGTGTGTGTGTGTGTGTTCGTGTGTGTGTGTGTGTGTTCGTGTGTGTGTGTGTGTGTGTGTGTTCGTGTGTGTGTTCGTGTGTGTGTGTGTGTGTGTGTGTGTGTGTGTTCGTGTGTGTGTGTGTGTGTGTGTGTGTGTGTGTGTTCGTGTGTGTGTGTGTGTGTGTTCGTGTGTGTGTGTTCGTGTGTGTGTGTGTGTGTGTTCGTGTGTGTGTGTGTTCGCGTGTGTGTGTGTGTTCGTGTGTGTGTGTGTGTGTGTGTGTGTGTGTAAGTGTGTCTGTGTAACTGTGTGGGTATGTGGTATGTAGTGTAAAAATCTGTGTGTGTGTGTGTGTGTTATATTCAACGTATGCAACATTTTCGATGAGAGGCGTGCACACGCACGCACACATATGCTACGAGATGGTAGTGTCAATCCAAGATTCCGTCTCCCAAGGGACTTCCATTGTTTCGGTAACCAAGCGAACCGACCTTTCTTGACAACGCTCTTTGATAACAAAAGATTCTCGGAGCCCAGGTCAAAGCTCTACTTGAACAATAGCTCCAGCTGTGTCTCGGGTCAGCCACATGCATCGGCCGACGCCTCAACCGAGGAGACCGAACTTCCAAATAGTCCTCATACGGCAACAACCTCCTTTTCCATAATTGGCAACCTTAGTAAACTGTACATATGTATAAAACGTTTCTAGCAACCCTCCAGGCTTTCCTGAGGGCTTGCCGTGTATGTAGTAGTTAGAACAGAACAGATCTTGTCTTGTAGAATTAAAGCAAAGAACTCCGCCTGAGTTTCCTTCAGCACCAATTCCAAATGTAGACAAACAGCCTACATATGTGTGTGTGTGTGTGTGTGTGTGTGTGTGTGTGTGTGTGTGTGTGTGTGTTTGTGTGTGCTTGTGTATATGTGTGCGTGTTTGTGTGTGTGTGCGAGCGTATCTGTGTGTGCTTGTGTATGTGTGTGTGTGTTTGTGTGTGCGAGCGTATCTGTGTGCGCATCTGCATGCTCTCTCGAACGTACATGTGGTGTACGTGTGTATACTCGCCTGTGTACACCCATTTATTCTTTGTGTTTATTTTCGTCGGCGAGCAAGATTGGTCTGCAGGTTTGTCCTTGCACCCCCACCCCGCCCCGTCCCACCACCACCCCTCCACAGCGATGTTAAGGGGCATTTAGACGGTCAAACGGTTTGACAAACCCGGTTTTTCAGACAAATGTTTGAAGTGATGTTTGACCGTGTGAATAGGGTATCTGGTTGTCAAACACGTTCGACAAACGTGTCTGACGACCAAATACCCCATTCACACGGTCAAACATCACTTCAAACACTTGTCTGAAAAACCGGGTTTGTCAAACAGTTTGACCGTGTAAATGGGCCTTTAGATTCAAAGTCCTGTCAGTTTGGGTCAGTGGAACGGCTCGCTCCTACTGCTACTGCTGCTGCTGCTGCTGCTCCAGCCGCGGAAGGACAGCCACCTGCGCCACCTGCCCGGCACCTCCTCATACACCACGTCACCTCATGCTTCGACACCTACTTGCAGGAGGAGCACCACCTCTTATGTGATACTAAGCAATTTCAGGACCATTTACCTACAGCAAGGAGTGTCAATCATCACAACCACCGAGTCTCTTTTTATTTCTTAACCAGCTGTCTTACACTAAATGTATCTAATCCACCTTATTTGCCATATATAAGCTCACCACCCGCAACCCTTTCGTTTCTATCATGTTTCATTCTGTTTCACCAATTCTCTTAGTCCACCACTGTAAGAACCTTCATCCCTAACCGTGTCTAAAAAAGTCACTGGGTCCGTGTTTATATAAGTGAGGCACCTTCACATACTGTACGTGTATACATGTATATAAGTATTATGTATATATGTACATGTGCATATATACATGTATATACGTATGTAGGTATATACATATATCTCTATACATATAGTACTAAATACGATAGAAATTTTAGCGTTCTTGATCTTTTTCTTAAGACCTAAATATTTATATATATATATATATACATATATATTATGTATATATATATATATAATATATATACATATATATATATATACATATATATACGTATATACATATATATATACATACATATACATATATACATACATATACATACATATACATATACGGAGCTCGTATGACCGATCTATGAGTAATACTGTGACCTTACACGCACACACACACACCCAACTCCCCGCCCAAGAGAGTTGGAGTAACACCCCGCAGCGAAGCGATACTGAATTTATTTCAGCCCTGGGCAGGATTCGAACCAAGCACTACGCGTACCACCATGCTAGTAGTTCATCGTTCTACCAACTGCGCCACGTGTGTGTGTGTGTGTGTGTGTGTGTGTGTGTGTGTGTGTGTGTGTGCGTGTGTGTGTGCGTGTGCACCAAGTGTGAGTGGAGGAGGATGAATATGCAGGAAAGAATAATCGTGGCGGAATTGTATCTATTCAGCGCACGTAGTCGTCGCTAAATGTAATTTGGCCTAACGGCAACACGGAATTAAGCCCAAGCTATTCTCGAATAGGAGGTTTTAAGCTCTTCATGATGGTGACGTCACTGGACTGTGGTGTTGAGCGCCTCATGGTGTATTAAGTGGAAGAGCGATCTTTGGGTCTGAGCAAAGATGGAAAAGAGTAAACGTTGAGGACCCGAATGGCCCTTAAGCTGATTAAGTGCATTTGGTGTTTGCCACAAGGAGAACTGTACAGTGCGTCACCATATTAAAGGGATTTGGTTGCTGTTCACACATTCAACTACGGCGCAGTCAGGCAGGCTGGCAAGCAGGCTGGCCATTCTTCTGCACTGCTCGCCTTTGCCGTTTGTTACTGAATGGAGGACATTGTCCACCTGAGTCACAGAAAAAAAAAAAGAAAAAAAAATCACGCCTTCTTTCTTGCACACTCTCAGCTCCATCGGTTTTACCTCTTCACCACGATAACGATTTTTTTTTTTTAGATTTTCGTTGTGTCTAATCGCAGACGATTTTATTCTGCTGAGAGGCGAATTTGGACCTAAATGAGGTTTTGTCCAATCGATCCAGACGCCACTTTGGTATAAGTATGTCCGTACTTCTCATTAGGTAAAAGCGTTTGGTAAATTTAAAAAACAAAAACCTAAGAAGAATGGAACAGTGACGAAGGACACGGAATACTCGTTGCAATGGATTAAGTTGGACAAGTTTTGGTTTCAGAAGAAAATTGGGACAAGAACTGATTTACTTATAGAGTGGTTAACGAATGAAATAGATTTAGTAACCTCCTAGTGAGCGCTGAAACTATTTGCTGTTTTAAGTGAAGATTAGACAACTTTATAGATGGGTATGACAGGTGGTAATAGACATGGAACTGCCTAGTTTAAGTCTCATAGTCTCTTGTAGTCTCCCCTATTCTTATCTGCTTATGATCTGCATCTGCGTATAATTTGTCACAGTTTTGACTCCTCAGATTTGCAGAAGTTTCCTTCGGGAGGATGATACGAGTTCAGTCACGCGCCTGAATTTTGTCCCAATGTTTGTCGTGTCGATGTTCTTATATCGCTTTCCTTTTCGTTGTGACAGCGTTTCATGGGGTGACGACAGTGTGTTGGCATGGTGTATAATATATTGTATTATTTTAGTATTTACTGTAATAATTATATTATGTATAAGATTAGTTTATATTAGATATCGCAGATGCGATGCGCGTCTTTGTTTTGGCGCAAAGGAGAGCGTGGCGTCAGTTTCGAAGACGGCCTTGTTGCATGTGCACGCATTGTTGTCCGTGTTGTAAACAAATATATACATTCTTAACAAGCTGTAATTTCGTATTCATTAGCCACCCAAAACAACAGTTCCGGATGCACTGTTTTGCATCTATGAAGCTGCGTAGGTCTTAATGAAAGTTTCATATATGAAAACGCAAAAGATTCATAGCTGTATTTGAAAAAAAAAAATTATGTAGATAATCTTGCTTTCTTTTTCCACCTTACGATCAATAGCATCATGGTATTATCAACTAGTATTGCAGGTAGCTAGCAAACTTGGAATTTTAAACCTTTTGAGTTTTTGAACATTTTGGAGGACATAACATACCGAAGTTTTTTTTTGCCAAGACAGAAACTGAAGACGAATTGAAGGTAATCGATAGGGCACGACAGTTTCGACACACGTCGAAAAGTGTCAACAACTTAGGAGTCGGGTGTAGTGAGGAGGGACCCAAAACCTGCGTTAACGAAGGAGGTTGAAAAATACGGATGGCAAAACACAGCTGCCGCTACCGCTGCCACCGCCGCTGGTGCTGAGGCTGCAGTTGCCAAGTTCAGAATTTCTGAGTCAACAAACACGTAGAAAATACTTTTACGGCGCTAGAGATACATTTCTAAAAGAATAAAATAAAATAAGATAATTTATGGTGTTATGACAATATGCGTCACCTGCAAAATAAGAATTATGTGGACCTACGAAATAAGGGTCCATTTTCAGGACCTATGTATTGCTTAATAGACTCAACTCTCCGTTTACCTCTACCTAGAGGGTCCCTTTACTTGAATGAAACCATTTGACGAGACAGAACAAAATCTTTTAATATAACCAATTTATACCGATGGAGTTGTTTTCTTTAAACGTTGCTATCGTTTATGTTTTTCTAGGATAAAACAGACTCGTATTTATCAAAACAAAATTCTTTGGGGGGGTGTATGTGTGTGTGTGTGTGTGTGTGTGTGTGTGTGTGTGTGTGTGTGTGTGTGTCAGTGTGTGTGTGTGTGTGTGTTTGTATGTGCCTATGTTTGTGTGTGTATGTGTGTGTGTGTGTGTGTGTGTGTGTGTGTGTGTGTGTGTGTGTGTGTGTGCGTGCGCGTCCTGTGTGTTCTGTGTTTGTATCTACCTAGTTGTAAGATACAGGACTGAAGCTATTCCCACGGGTCCCGTCTCTTTGCCTGTACTTATCAAACTTTGTTTTGATTCCATTTATATCGTTCGCCTGGATTACATTTCTATCTAATTTGTTCCACAAAACCACGTATCTTTGTTAAAGGCAATATTTCCGTGCATGCTTACTTCTTCGGCTTAATAAAATAACTGAGATAAATAGTTTAAATGAAACCTGAAAATACTGTTATAATCAGTATGAGGAAATAAGAAACCTATTCTATAGCAAGAACCGCTTAGTTTTAGCCAAATATGATAACCTTCATTCTTTGTGTTTGGACAGCCAGAGCAAGTAGCAAGCATCAGTGGGCGTTGGGAATCGACCTGTGATCCTCTATGATCCTGACTTAAGTTTAATAATTTTACATTGAAAATCTATGGTTATTTCGTCGCGACTATCACAAAGGATTTATTTAAATCTAACGGTAGTATTCTTTAAAAAAATATTTATATAAATCTTATATAAACCCTTGGAAGGGAAAGATTTATATAAGGAAAGAATTTTTTAAGAATACCACCGTAAGATTCTTAGGGTGGCATTCTTAAAAGAAAAAGATCTTTACTTATATAAATATTTCCCTTCCGATGATTTATATGAGATTTATATAAGGAAAGAATTTCTTTAAAAGAATACCAACGTTAGTTTCATTACAAATTTAGCCATCTGGGGATACAAGAGAGAACTCCAAAACGTTTCCAATTAAAACTGAGAAGGATGACTCAGCTACGCTCTGGCCTCTGTGAAGGTGTGCTCCTCCTCCTTCTTCTCCTTCTTCTCCTCCTTCTCTCACTCCTCCTCCTCCTCCTTCTCCCCTTTCTTTGTTTCTCCCTCCTCCTCCTCCTCCTGCTCCTCATAATCATAATCATCATCGTCATCATCATTATCACCATCGTCATCATCATCATCATCATCATCATCATCATCGTCATTATCATCATCATCGTCATTACCATCATCATCGTCATCATCATCATTATCGTCATTATCATCATCGTCATTATCATCATCATCATCATCATCATCATCCTGTGGACATTAAAGGTAAGTTCTTACACGATAGATTGACGCGGACGTTTCAAGAAGCGGGAACGTTCAACAGAAAGATGGCGTTCCTTCTCAATTGTCGAATAAAGTGAGATGAGATAAGAAGCTTCGTTCTTTAGCAATAGACAGTCACCCGTTGTCATTGGAATCGAACCCGGACCCACGTACCACGTAGGCGAGATCGAAACTACAACAGAGCCATTCTGAAAACGACAGAGGAAGAGAGGTTTTTGATATCCACAATTTATAGTTCGTGTGCTTTGCGCTTTAGGGTGTCTACGCCGAAGTCAAGAGGATTTGGGCTCACCTCTCCACGGCCGTCAGTGTCCTCAGCTTATCGATCTTATCACAGTATCCAGATCAAAGACGAAATATTCGGCCCTAAAGGGGAACACTACTTCAGCCATTAAGAAGTCGAAACCCTGCCTTGTACAATTATGAATTTTTATTATAACCTTCTCTCCTGCCGGCCTCATGACAGACGATTTTATTCCGCTGAGGGGACAGAGACGCCGGAGTTTTCTGGGATGGTTTAAACCAGCCGCTCCTAAAGTTGCTGGACCTGCCTGTCCCCGGCTAACCCCGTCAGCCGCTTTCGGTCAACTTCGTGTGCATAGCATCACCCAGCTACACCAGCTAACCCTTCATTACTCAAAATAAACACCTAAGCAAGATGCTGTAATGATTATCATTTATCTTATGTTATTTGTTTCTGTTTTGTTATCATTTGTCTGTTTGATTCTCGTTTATTATTAGTTATATGTCAATTTATCATCATTTACCATTTACATATTTGTTTATTACTTAACTATACCTACGCATTTTTTTTTATTTGTTATTTACATGATTATATTTTTTATTTATTCATTTATTATGATTTTTTCGTATCCGACCAAGATATGGACCAAAAGGTCTCCTGTCGGCATGCTCCACCTTTGTAATCCTTTGAAAACATCCTAAATGGCTTCATAGGTGCACTTAGTGAGTCGCAACTAATCAATAAAAAACTGTACACGCATCTCTGAGGAAACCGAGTGATTCCACGGGAAAAATACGAGACTCGGGGAAATTTATGATTCTTGTTGCCTCATGGAATCCTGTGAGCATCTCGCACCTGCTCACGACACATCTTGCGTCCACCTCAGGAGTGGAGAGGGCGGTGGAAGACGTGTTTCCGCAATCTGAGAGCTACTGATTCAGGCAGTATCTCAACTAGTTCATTTCATGAGAGATAATATGTGATTTGACATACTCGCGCACTTTTTCTTCACGTGTGACATTATCCATGACATATTATGAAATGCGCTTACTGGATATCAATAAATTTTAGTATTCATTACTATTTCATTTTTTTTTCAATTTTTTTTTTAAAAGATAAAAGCCATTTTATGTCCCCATCCTTCCAAAGTTCTGAATCAAGGGTAAGGACAGATGGCTTCAGTCAAACTTGCAAAAAAAAAAAAAGTGTTTCTATGTTAAAAAATAAATAGACGAAATATCTATACGACTTTTCCGTCTTGGTCCTCCATTTTCTCTTTAGTTTTTTTCCCCTTCTTTTCAGTTTTTTGTCCTTCTTTCAGTCTAAGCCCCCCCCTGGCTTCCATTTCAGCGGGTGGGGGATGTTAAGCCCCGTCCCCATTCCCCCTCCGGGTCCGTTTAATTCCTCCTTCATCCAATTATTGCCTCCCCCATCTTCGTCTTCCAGGTTCCTTCCTCACGCTCCCTTGCCTCTTTCCCCCATCATTATTCTTCTCTTCCTTCCCCAATTCCCATTCCCGTTTCATCAAACCTTTCTTTCCTATTCTTTACTCTGCCCTCCTCCTTCCATCTTTCTTCTTTCCCCTTCCACCCCTCTCTCATTCCTCCCTTCCTCTCTCTCTCATTTTTTCATTCTCTTCCTCCTCCTTCCTTATTTCTTTCCTCCTCTTCATCCTGTCTTTCATTCTCCACTTAATCTCTCCTTCATTTTCTAAGTTCCTTTCTCCTTTTTCCATTCCTCCTTCCTTCCTTCCTTCCATCTCTAATTCCCTTCATTCCCTTCCTCCTTCGTCCCATTTTCCTTTTTCTCGCCTCGCATCATCCCTCCAAACCCTCCCCTCCCTCCCCCCCTCCCTCACTTGGCCCAACTTCCAGTTTGGCTCAGCCTTCTCGCAAGCTTCAAGTTCCTTTGGTTTCCCTCCTCCTCCTCCTCCTCTTCCTCCTCCTCATCATCAAGTTTCGTCAGACAACGATCTTCCTCTTCCCCATTTCTATTTTAAGCTTCCTCCTCCTCCTCCTCTTCCTCCTCCACCTCCTCCTCCTCACCTTTCCCCCCGCTTTCCCCACTTCTTCCTCCTCCTCTACTTCTCTTCCTCCTCTTATCACTCCTCCTCCTCCTCTTATTATTTCTTCTTTTGTTTTCCTCCTCCCTTTCTTCCTCTGTTCCTTACATTTCTCCCCCTCCTTCTCCCCATCCCTCCCCTCTATACATCTTCCTTTTCCTCTTCCTCTTCTTCTTCCTCCTCCTTCTCTTCTTCTTCCTCCTACTCATCCTCCTTTTCCTCTTCCTCCTTCTCCTACTCCTACAACTACTGTGTTCACATCCTCTTCTACAATATATATTTCTCCTACTCCCTACACGGCTACCCCCCGTGTAGGGGGGAAAAGCCTTTGGTATACGTACTTCAAATCGCCCTCTAACACCTCCTACTTTACCTTCACTCTACCTTGTCTTCCTCTATTATTCCTTCTCGTCCTCATCTTCCTGCATCTCCTCCTCTCCCTCCTTCTCCTTCCTTCCCACCTTCTCCTCCTCTTCTTCCTCCTCTTCCTTCTTCCTCCTCCTCTTCCTTCTTCCACCTCCGACGTCTCGTTTTCCCATATCTCCTTCTCCTGCTATCCTACTCCTATTCTCCTCTTCCTTCTGCATGTCCTCCTCCATCACCGCCACCTCTTCCTCCACTTATTTCTTTGCATCCTCCACTATCACCACATCCTCCTTCCCCTCCTCCTCCTCCTCCTACTTCGCATCCTCCTCAGCAACCTACTCCTACTCTTTCTCTACCTGACCTTCCCCTCCTCTATTTTTCCTTCTCTTCTTGTTTTTCTTCCTCCATCTCCTCCCCTTTCTCCTTGTCTTTTTCTTCTTCCTCCTCCCATCCTCTTCCTCCTACTCCATCTTCTCAATCTCCTCCTCCTCTTCCTCGTCTTCTCCTCCCCCTCCCCCCTCTCTTCTCACCCTCCTTTTCAGTGTCCTTTTCTTCTTCTTTTTCTTCTCTTCTTTTCACTCGTCTCTCCTTCGTCCTTCGTCGTTAGCGTCGCTTTGGTTTCTACTCACCCTTAGGGGCCATTTACACGGTCAAACAGTTTGACAAACCCGGTTTGTCAGACAAGTGTTTGAAGTGATGTTTGACCGTGTGAATGGGATATTTGGTCGTCAAACACGTTTGTCGAACGTGTTTGACAACCAAATACCCTATTCACACGGTCAAACATCACTTCAAACACTTGTTTGACAAACCGGGTTTGTCAAACCGTTTGGCCGTCTAAATGCCCCTTTAGCTCCATCGCTGAGGACCATCAGCACGTCCTCACTCTCCTCCCACACACACGCATGTAAATTATCAGTGTACGCTTTTACCATTATTGGAACCCAAACTCCTCTCACGAGCAGATACACACACACACACACACGCACACACACACACACACACACACACACACACACACAGACCTACCCAGAGATCGGCAAATAATGAGCTCTGAGCTCACTGCCGTAGGGTGGTGTCTGGCTGTCTCGACAGAGACTGCAGCAGATCCGAGGTGAATACACACACACACACACACACACACACACACACACACACACACACACACACAGAGGCAGGAACACATGCAAACAAACACACAAACAAGAGCGTTTGCCAAATCCTGGTGTACCTACAGCAATCATCCATCACCTTCCTCTCCCTCCGCCACAGCAGCCTAGTGTTCCATGTACCATTTCCATATATATGTATTCTTTGTCCATATAAAAAACTACCAAACGACATACGATTGCATGGGAACATATGTGCACGTGCATAAATATGTATAAAAGTGTTATACAAAGGCATACGTGATAAATCCACCCACGACTGGTTTAGTCACGCAAGGTGTGTATTAAAGGTGCATACTGTGCAATCAGCTGCTAAAATTCTATGGAAATTTATTCTTTCTTACCATCAGAGAGGTTCATAAATACATGGTCTAAAACAATGGATGTATACAAATATGGTATTTATCACTCTTAACTATGGCGTGCTTCTTTTTCTACCGTCCACGGATTTGTACGAATCGTTTCTCAACCCTTGGTTAAGGTAGAGTATTTTACTCTTTTTCAGCAAATGCCACAGGATTTCCCTCAGTTGAAGAAGTCAACCATGACAAAGCGAGATCTTAATCAGTCGAAATACAGTTGAGCCATAAGTCAGCCCCTTGGCTGAATCAAATCGTCCGGTATTATATAAAACAGTTGCGTAACGCTATTGATGACGATGGATGACCCTTAATATCAGTGAGTTATGGTTCCGTAGTTAACGAAGAAGAACTTGATCACCATTCTGAGAGGTCCTCCAACCCATATATGTTATCTTGAGACCTGTGTGCTCTAAGTGCTGATATATCCTCAGTGCTGCACGAGAGCCGCATCGGGGTCTGCTAAGTCTGAACTCTATTCCGTTGTTTCGCTAAGTTTCCGATTTATGTATTGACGGTATGAGACGACCAGGAATACAGTTAGGCTCCATATTAGTTAAGGCTGCCTTTGAGAACTGTATGTACGTGTTTGCTTGGTTAGGTGGAGGTGGAGGTGGATGGTAGGATGCGATATATTGTGTTGTATAAGTTTGTCGAGGCTTGTTTGGGGTATCCGTGAGATGGTGAGTATTCTCCCGTGTTTGGTGGGTGTTAGGTACTGTGCGCAGCGCATGTCGAGTTGGTTACGTTAGCGCGTCTAAGTTATGGGTGATGTCTGTGGGCAGCCAGTGATTGTAAAGTGTTTTGTTTTGTGTGATTTTATAAGTTGTGGTGTTGTGTGTTTGACATGAGTGCTATCCTCACTGATCTGGCACAAGCTAAGGTAAAATTCATGTCTTGTTTGTAGATTAGTTTGCTGGTAATATTACCTGGTGCAAAGTCTGAGGAAGGACATTTGTTATATTTCAGTATAATTTTTGTTGTATATGGTTCAAATTCTAAGATATCGCACGTGAAGCCAATTGATTTTGTCCGTTTTGTATGCGGATTACGAATGTTTTTTTAATATGAGATATGTTTCAAGACGCTGGAAAAATGGTAAAGTGTGGACTTGGTGGTGTTACCTTCATCCTATTAGGGATTTGACATTGGTCCAATGTATATAAGTGTGTCTGTAGACGGGCAGTGGCTACCTCGAGCCTGTGGCGTGTGCACGTGAATATATATCGACGGCGTAGGTCGCAATTTGTATGTTGGTCTCATCGGGATTAAGGGTTCTAAAGGTGCGTTTCCACCGAAGCAACGCTGGCCACATGCTGCATGAGATCTGCCTGGCTTTCGACATGTATGTTAAACACGACTTTCAACCAGGGAACATGTGGTCTTCAACAAAAGAATGATATTGCTTCATGCATCGTGCGACATGCAGATTTTTATGCTCAATACAACAAAACCATTTCCATCGAGTAACAAAAACTGAGCAAGTTGTCTCGTGATATCTCAGGAGACAACCGCCGTTCCTGCGGGTTTTTTTTTATGCTACGCCCGTGAAAAGGATAAAAAGAAACGAATAAATAGATTATCTAATAAAAAAAACCATCTATGTTTATCTGCACTAAGATACTTTTTATTAAGTTACTAGCCAATGACCAATCACTTGTCAAGAATTTTTTTCAGATGGCTGTGGAGATTGTGATGACTAATGATAAGAATTATTGCGAGTCCATATTACTAAAAGTTAGACCTGTAGAGATATTGCGTTGCTTAGCTCTTGGAGACGGTACAAATCCCTCACATACCTCTTCAGAATTTCGAGGACTCCGCCGGAAGTTTGCTAAGTAATCATGGAAGCACTAGGAGATGTTGTCAAAGTAACTGTAGTATATCATTGTATACAGAGCACTGCTACTACTAAAGTGATAGTAATAACAATAGTAATAACAATAATAATGATAGTAATAATAATAAAAATGATAAAATTAATAATAACAATAATAATAATAATAATGATAATAATAATGATAACAACAACAACGACGACGATGACGATGATAATATCAATATTGATAATTATATAAACTATCAATAATTAACTTTTCTCTTAGATTCTATGTTGTATTTTCTGAGACCAATTCATCTTGTTCCTTTAAACGTCGACTCCTTCCCACAGTTGGTGGGAGGCAGAAAACCCTAAAGTCAGTCACGTTCATCGGGCAACACGGTGTCACCTGTTGAAAGCAACAAAGTTGCATCCAACATGTTGCCTTGTAATGAAATAGAGGGAACACACATGGCCTGTGCGACAATGTTGAATGCCACAGATTGCCAAAGTGCTATCTCAGTGAAATCGCACCTTCATGCCGTGCACGTACACGAATATCGAACAGTGTGGGTGAAAGATCAGATCCTTGTGGGACTTACCTGGATGCGTTTTAGGTACATGAAGTAGTGCATAAAATGGGCTTCTCTACTTGGGTGTTAGCTTACTATTCATCGTGTCGTGTTCGTGTGCAGTGTGATATGTTTTGGATGATGGAGAACATAAACACAGGGGAAGGCTCGGAACCCTAAACACTCTAACGTTTCGTTCGCGTAGAACTTCTTCAGTCTCTCTCTGAAGAAGTTCTACGCGAACGAAACGTTAGTGTGTTTAGGGTTCCGAGCCTTCCCCTGTGTTTATGTTCTCCATCATCCAAATCATTTGTCTAAAATACTTATCAGTGTGATATGTCGTTTTTGTTTTTCCGTTTTTTTCCCTACGAGGAACAGTCATGAAAAAGTGCCAAATATCTTACATATGTCTATTGTGGTGAGTATGGTGCGTTGTGAAGATTTATCGTTGAATCTATCCAGTATGTGATATAGATGATTGTTTAGTGTTGCATTGGAGAGATGGACTCGAAAGTCGTGTTGTATATGGGAGAGTGAGAAATATGGGCTCATGTCGGAAGACCAACAGCAAAATAAGAAGAACCGCACAACAGTAGAACGGTCAGTAACCTATGCGTAATAGTAACTACATCTAGGGCTTACAAGCTGTTTTATTTTGTCCGTAACGAAGTCTTAAGAGTAAGTTACATTTGCGACGGGGCTAATTCTTTCAGTGTTACTCACAAGTGATTTTAATTATCAGAAGGAATGTCCACCCCAACCCCACCCCTGCCACTCTCGCAGCCAAAGGTATAAAATGTCGATTAAACCTACCACGGCTGTTGACAACTTATGCCTTTTCTCTGACTGTCATCGAGCGGTTTTAATGAACCCTGGAACCGCCTCAAACCCCCCCCCCTACGTGCTGTGACAAGGTTCATCAAGATGGCTTCAACTGTCCTGCTACGGCAGCGTCCTCTAAGCCAGGAGTTCTCAAAGTGGTCGATATTGACCCCCAGGAGTCGATGGGACTGTCTAAGACTGAAGCGTCAACTCTCCAATGAACAAACAAACAAGGCACCTCGTATTCATTTTGCCATTGGTGTTTTTTTTTCCTTGAATTAAAAACCTAGGGGGTCGATGGAAATTTTGAAACTTCACTGGAGGGTCGACGAGTGTAGGAACCCCGGTAGTCTAAACTGAATAGAATTGGCTGGCGTTGTCCGGAGTAAAATGTTTAGTCTGAGTCATCTCAGCAAACACAAAAGTAATCACGATAACAAATGAAACCCTTTTCGTTACGACAGAGATCAAGCCGACATGAATAAGATGCAGAACTGTGGTGGTGGACGGTTGCATTGAACGAAATCATTCAGTTTAACCCCTCCTAATTAATGGCCCTATTGGGATGTGCGCATTGCTACTGAGGATATAGTTGTTTATTCTTTCTAAATATGTATCCACGCCACACATCCACTTTGTACAAGAGGTTGAAGTTTTAACAGTCATACAGAATACAATAAATCTTTAAGAGTATCCCACGCTGAGTTAGACCTGCCTACTGTTCCACAGGTTGAACAGCTA
>NC_134815.1:46384253-46389253 GCF_046742065.1 Oratosquilla oratoria | reverse complement strand
TCTGGGGATATGTCTTTGGTGATAATTACTACTAGGTCTTTTTCGGACCTAACTTTCTTTGCTTCCTTTGCACCGATTTTATATTGTCCTGATATTCTTTTTTTACTTTTTTCAAACTCTATTATACTACATTTCTTGATGTTGAAGTTCACTTCCCACTTTTGGCTCCATTCCCAGACTTTGTCCAGGTCTCTCTGTAGTGATTCACAGTCTTTTTCTGTACTTACTTTCTTTAGTAGTTTTGCGTCGTCTGCAAAGAAGTTCATATAACATTCTACACCTTCATCCATGTCATTTATATATATAGCAAACATTATCGGAGCTAATACTGAACCTTGTGGGACTCCACTTATCATTTCTTCCCAGGTCGAGTTTTTATCTCTAAGTACCACCCTCATTTTTCTCCCATGCAAGAAATCTTCCATCCATTTCAATAATTTTCCTTGTACACCTGTTGTTTCGAGTTTTCTTAATAGCTTTTTGTGTGGTACTTTATCAAACGCCTTTTGTAAATCCAGGAAAGCACAATCTGCCCATCCGTCCCTTTCTTGCATTATATCTATTAACCTTGAATAAAAACAAATCAAGTTTGTGGCACATGATCTTCCTTGTCTAAAACCAAAAGTTTTTGGATTCAATATATTGTTTTCTTCCAGATGTGTGTGTGTTTGTGTTTGTGTTTGTGTGTGTGTGTGTGCGTGTGATTCACCATGGTCTTGTATAATGTGGTGGACTCATGATCGACAGTCATTGCCCCCTTGCCCTCCCAGACCTCATATATTGACCGATCTATCGGTAATGTATGATCTTACATACACAAACTCCCAACTCCAAAAGAGAAGTGTGTTGGTTTGCATTGTGATGGTTTTCATCTTTGAGCAATGAATGAATGAAAACAAGACCGCTTACTAAGCAGGCCAGGTCGATACCACTACACCAGCAAGCCGGGGTGAGAAAGACGAGAAAGAACAGAAGAAGAGGCTGCAAATGGTGGAATGAAACTATGAGAGCGATAGTAGCAGAAAAGAAACGAGTGCATGAGGAACAGTTGCGAAGAAGAAATGGGAAGCATACAAGAGGAACAGAATCAAGATGGCGGAAGCCAAGCGCATGGTGAGGGAAGCAAAGAGGATAACGAATGTAAGGTGGGGGTAGTTGTTTAATGTTTAATTTTGAAAAGAATTTAATATATTTTGGAAGGAACGAAAAGATTGAGGGGCCACGTGGAATAGACAGAAAGTAAACGGTGTAAATGAACATATGCTAATGGAAGTGAAGGCGGTAAGGGGAAGATGGGCTGGGTATTTCATAATGTTGTTGAACGTAAAGGTGGATAGCATGGCCCTGATTGTGGCTGTGGTAGATGCCCAGAAAATGACCGATAGGAAAAAATGTACGGTTATTGGAAAAGAGGAAATTAAGAATAATTTAAAGAGACGAAAGACAGTGAGATCCCTGGGTTAGACATTTGTCATGTGGAGTGTCTAAAAAAGCGAGAAGTAGTTCTAGTAGAATGGCTTTTTGAAATTATTTGATATATATATATATATATATATATATAATATATATATATATATATACATATATACATACATATACTAAAAGCTTTTTCCCCTTACACGAGGGGGTAGTCAAAAAGAAAAAGGCATAGAAACCACTCCCACCCATTCCATTTCCTATATATTCCACTCCCCTCCACCCTCCTCCCTCCCTCTTATCCTGGCGCCAAGATTATCTTATATATATCTACGAAAAGAAGTGGACTGGAGAAATGCATGCATTATCCCACTATACGAGGAAACAAGAGAACAGTATGAATTTAGTGGCTTTAGAGGGATTAATCTGTTAAGAGTAGTCGGTAAGGTATATGTGAGGGTATCGTTTGAATGGATTAGGAGGGGAACAAAATTAATAATTAGGAAAGAATAATATGGGTTCCTTTGTTATTCCATTTCCGAATCATTCAACCTTGTGACCAAATTTCTTCCCAAAGAAAAGATACGATTTTAACAATTCCCCGATACAATTACAGTTAACAATTAACAATGGAGTTAACAATTACATCAATAAAAAAGCAGTTAACGTTCATCAGAAATTGAAAGAACACAATTCAGGTAAGGATTGTAACTTAGTTTAAATTGGTCAGACAGGGAGAGATTTGGGGACAAGGTTGAATAAACACAACCATTTGATTATATACAGGAAGAAAAGCTCGTCAGCTTTCCAGCACGAGAATCAATTTAATCACCGTCTGGAATGAAACAAAGTCGATCTTGAAAATCCATGTGAACGAGTTGTATAGACACGGTAAAGGAAACATGGACTGGAGGTGAAGCTTTTATTCCTGACGTTTCGTCTATTGACTTTCTCAAAGCTTCACCTCCAGTCCATGTTTCCTTTACCATGTCTATACAAAGCCGATCTTATATACAAATCCGGTTGTGGGTTCAGGAGGAAGACGATTGAATCCGAATCTGAATATTTCAGAAGGGCACTTAACAAATATCGTTAACAGGTATCTTCCACCTGACTCGAAATCACATGACCACCAGGTCAATAGTAAGTCAGAGAGACATCTATGATCCTTTTCCGGTTCCTCTTTTTTGTAAGAGCGTGATACATAAACATAGTACCTTCCTCCTTGTCTGTACTACTGAGGAAGACTGCAATTAGCAGTCGAAATATATAAATTCCCCGTCTCTAGCCTCTTCTTTTGCTCCGAATGTGGTATTAGTTTTGATTTATAAATGCGCTTCTAAATTTTTCGTCAGTGATATATACGAGTATATATATATATATATATATATATATATATATATATATATATATATATATATATTTGTGTGTGTGTGTGTGTGTTTTATATATATATATATATATATATATATATATATATATATATATATATGTGTGTGTGTGTGTGTGTGTGTGTGTGTGTGTGTGTGTGTGTGTATGTGTGCGTGCGCGCACGTGTGTATCTATATAAATGTATATGTTTCTTCTTATTCAGAGCGTCCACTGATCAGGAATCTCCAATACCCTTGGAACAAAAAATACCTTGAATAAAGAATCGGTTAATAAGGCAGTGATTTCTAGGGAAATGAGGTGGATTTCGAATTATTTCCAAAATTTGGAGAGTGTTTTCCGATTTTATATTTTATGAAATGGCTCCTAATATCTTTATGAGGTGAGCTCTTTGGACGGCGATATTACTGTTGATATGTAAGTAACGAGTGTTTGATCATTGTCACCACTGGTACAATGTCGTATTTATCAAAGCTAATACTGGGCAAACATCTACCGTCAAGCTAGCTTCAAATTTCAATATCGATCCTTTTTGTGTCATTGTTGATATGTAAACAATATGTGTTTGATCATTATAAGTACACTAATATTTTTTCAAATCAATGTAAATTATATATATATATATATATGTGTGTGTGTGTGTGTGTGTGTGTGTGTGTGTGTGTGTGTGTGTGTGTGTGTGTGTGTGTGTACACATGGATGGAACAGACAAGAAATGGATCCCTTTGGGCCGCATAATGTATTTTTTTCCTCTTAATAACTACTCTCTTCTTACTCCTATTCTTTACACTCTCTCCCTTCCTTGCTTGACAGGCATTCCTCTTCCATCCAATGTTTCCTTTACCCATTCATCCACTTCTTTTTTGGACTCGCACTCAATCTCATTCCATCGACCTTTGCTTTCCACATTCTCTTTTGTTAGTCTATCCTCACTCATTCTTTCCATATTCCCATACAACTCAACACTCTTTGATCCAGCATATTCGACAACTCTCCTCTTCACCTCCACATTTCTCACTCTATCCATCCCTGTAACACTTACCATAATCCTTAAACAATTCATATCACATACTTTTAATTTCTTCCTCTCTACCTCCTTCAAATTCTAAGTTTTCATTCCATATAGTTCTGTAGGAACAATCCATCATTTATCCAACCTCTCCTTTGCATTCATCCCTAGATACCTACTTATCATAGTAATGTTCATTCACCTCATTCACCAATTCATCTGCCTCCTTTAATTCATAATCAACGTTCGCCTTGACTCCGCTCACTGCCACGTGGGACCCCAAATAAGCTTTCTACTTCGTCCAGTTCTCCTGAGCCTTCGAACTTGCATCCAACCCGCCACCACCATCCCATCCTGTGCATCTCATCACCTCTCTTTTGCCCACAGCCTATCCACCCACATACTGGGACTCTCTCAAACTCAGCCACAAGCGGCGTCATCCGCAGGCAACAACCACCTCGCCTTCCACTGTCCTCCACTCTCATCCACCAACTTCAAATCGCTGCCAAGCATTCTCGTGTTAACTTTCCTTACCATCCATCCACATAAATATTGAGCAACAATGGCGACATCACACAACCCTGTCGTAGTCCCACCTTCACCTCAAACCATTCACTTTCTCCATTCACATACACAATTTTGACAGCCCCCAACACACTCCAAAATGCTCCTGTCATACACCTTCTCTAAATCCATGAAAGCCCAAAATACAAGTGTGTGTGTGTGTGTGAATGTATGTGTGTGTGTGTGGGGGGTATGTGTGTGTGTATGTGTTTTTGTGCGTGTGCGCTTGCATATGCTTACACAAAAATATTCATGTCAATATGTGCATTCCTATCACACAATTTCAAACGATTGGATGAATGATGACAATTTGGTAGACTTGGTAGGCCAAACAAGGCCCTTTCAGGCAATTAATTTGTGGCCTATTTCAATTAAGAAAGAAATGTGGAGAGGCAATCTCACACTGTTACCGTGACCTGACGCAATGTGCCCTCTTCAAGCAACCAGTAGACTTCATTCGCCTGCTCGGCCCCGGGCTCGATTCCTAAGAAGTCTCAACCTCAGCGAACTCTAAGGAATCTGAGAAGATAAGCTGACAACGTCAGTTACGCTCGACAGCCACCTCAAGCTCGTTGTCGCGTCTTTGTATCTGAACGCATTTTACTACAGATAGCTTTTTGAA
>NC_134815.1:46359253-46379253 GCF_046742065.1 Oratosquilla oratoria | reverse complement strand
TGCAAGTGGTCTCTTTTACCCTCGTAATGTGAACCTCGTGACTAATTTGGTAACAGAGGTGTTTGACCCTTCGTGATCCTTAGTGTTAAGTATCCGGAATCTGGTGGCAAGTGCAGAAGCCATGCTTTTGGGTTTGAGGCTGAGCAGCAGAAGAGGACTTGCAGAGTTGGGAATGTCCTCACAGCATATCCCCTCCATGCGATGCGATAAACACGGGAAGAATTTTGGTAAAGCGCTGTCACACACTCCCGAACAATATGTATAGGAAAAAAGTACCTCGTTTTGGCAGGTTGGTGCATGTGTGTGTGTGTGTGTGTGTGTGTGTGTGTGTGTGTGTGTGTGTGTGTGTGTGTGTGTGTGTGTGTGTGTTCACCTAGTTGTATTATACGGGAAGGGGAACTACTGTACGTGTGTATGTGTGTGTGTGTGTGTGTGTGTGTGTGTGATTGCGATACGCAAGCTTAGCCACTTCAGCATGATGGATTACTATGCATATTGTCAGTCGAGTCAATAACAGAATACTTTCTTCAACTTAGAGGCAGAACTTGGAACTAAACAGGTCCCCGATCGACTAGGAACCTTTTACCCCAATTTCGCCCCTCGGCTGAATTGAATCGTCAGTAAACTACTTCGCTGTGCTAAAGAGGGTTAAATAGCAAGTTATCTACGGTAATGGCGAGGTAATGGGCTCTTGAAGACGCTCAGAGAAAAATAATATAAACAAATGAATGAACGAGATATCGGAGGCGATACCGGATGTAAACACGACCTTAGAGTATGTTGGACCTTGTGAAGAACTCAAGTTTGTGTGGAACAGGATTGGTCCAATGAACAAGCGAAAACTGAATAAAATTTAGACCACGCCTAATCTAAGTTGCCTAAGGTGCACCGTATCCTTGCAGTGCTTAATTTACAAAAACAAGAAAGGAAATGGGCAAGATCAACTCTAAATATCCTTCAGAGAAAAGGTGTTGCGTATTCACTGAAATAGGAATGAAGTTTCAAATTAATTATTTTTTTTTAATATATATTTTGTAACATTGAAATAGCCCCCCGGGGTACATAAGATATGCAGAAATGAATAAGGGGGTCTCGTCCAAGGAATCATTAAATCAATAATCCTTGTGCCTTGTTATCGTAATTCTACTAGTACGTATACGGGTAGAAGCGCAAATTGGTAACATCAAGACTTTTCTCTGCTTCATTAAAAGGATCCAGGCCACCAGAAAATCGAAAGCGCTGATTGAAAACCTCTTACTAGATCGAGCTGAGTCCTCCTGTTCACGACAACGATATTTCCCATTCGTTCGTAACTGTGACGTGTGCTATTTAGTCTTTCGTTCAGAATAATACAAAGCAGTTTTATTTCGGCGAGTGGCGCACTGGTCCGTAACTGAGACTCGATCAATCGAGACCCCGTTTTAGCCCAAGTTCGTCACACGGCCGAACGAATCCGTACAATTTTAGCCAGAAGAAGGATTCACAAGGAACGTCATCATAGCAATGGGACTGAGTATGGAACGAAAGCAAAGGGAGAGGGAAGTAGTGAGTTGGCTCTCGCCCAATAGAAAATGATACTTCACATTATCTTCATATATAAAATACCTTGTCCATCGGACATGGCAGATTAACTGGAACGTTCCATCAAAAGGAAGCGAAATTAAAGCGACTGGGGGGGAGGGGGAGGGGAAGGCTGGAAGAGGGGGGAAAGTGATTATAAAAAACCTGGAGTCATTCCATTCTAGTTCAGAGATTGCTACGACTAATCATACGTATCTATGCGAATATATAGATCACTCTCACCCTCTTTATATATATATATATATATATATATATATATATATATGTGTGTGTGTGTGTGTGTATATATATATATATACTGTATATACATATATGTACATATACATATGCATATGCACATACATATTCATATACATATTCACATATGTATATATGTATACTGTATATACATATATGTACATATACATACTGTATACATATGCATATATACATACATATTCATACATATACATATATATACATGTACATATGCATATACATATATAAATACATATACATGTACATATATACCTAAATCTCCGGTTTTCAGCCTCCCTCCCGTTTGTGTCTAACCGATACGTCACTTCGTCCCTTAACCCTCACCCTCTTTCCGTATTCCTCCGTTCGTCTTGTATTTCTTAATCTTCAAAAATATCTACTACTTCCTTCTCTGTTTAAGGATTTTGTTGTTTTCTTCCTAATTCCAGCGTGTTCCGATGGTCTCTTATTCTACCCCAGAGGGTTGAGATTAACTTGATAGAAATCCATTTACTAAGAACGAAACAGGTTCTACTGGAAGACCTGGAGTCGCGTCTTTTCCTGTTGCCCTCGGGGTTCCTCAGCGGCAAACGAAAACTTAACCGTACTTGGAGACGCTCCATATTTAATTCCTTCGACATTGAGACTTATTTTATGGGTTTTATTCTAGCTAAACACGAGTGACTGTGCAGCTGAGGGCGCGGCTTTAGCCTATTCTAGGCTGGAGCTCACCCCGACACAGCTGCGTTAAAACTCTTCTGGCTTTATGAGGTTATGACGCTGGGCTTCCACGGGCTTTGCCAGCACCGACAGTGAGAGTTCGTTTAAGTCAAAACGACTTCGATTACAATATCCAATTTCTAAATCTCCAAATATCAAAATAAATCGCCATATACTCGTACAGCAAAGCCGAATAATAAACTAAGATATTGCGAATCTATGCGAATGTTAGACATATTGTTGGAATTTCTTAGAGAAGTCTAGATTTTTGTTAGCGAAGTCGTAGTCTAGTTATTCAAATGGAGGTTGGAAGTAAGATGCGGGAGGATAAATACCCTAATCTGATAACCCTTTTAGTCGGAGCAAAGTCCAAAAAACAGTCATACACACATACATATACCAAGGCTTTTTCCCCCCTTACAAGGGGGGTAGCCAAAAAGAAAAAGGCATAAAATCATTCCCACCCATTCCATCCCTGAATACACTCCACACCCCTCCACCCTCCCTCTTATCTTAGCACCTCCTGAATGACGGGTCATCCCTGCACCTTATCCACTGCACACCAAACTCACCACTGACAAAAGGGTCGCACGACATGCGTATGCAAGAAATGCCTCGAGCTGTTGCATCGGTTTGCCGCTTTGGTATGCTTTGTAGACTTAGACGGGGTTCACACTGTCAAACGGTTCGTCGAACGCGGTTCGACAGACACGTGTTTAAAGTGATGTGTGAACGTGTGAACGGGGTATTTGGTTGTCGAACACGTTGGTTAAACCCCAAATACCCCGTTCACATGTTCACACATCACTTTAAACACGTGAACCCCTTCTTACGAAGACGGGCTTAAGCACCTTAACTTACATTCTCTGGAAATACGTAGAGTGCGGGGTGACCTAATAGAGGTATTCAAATGGGTCAGTGGCTTTAACAAGGGGGATGCAGGCAAGATCATCATACTAAGACAGCAAACCAGGACTCGCAGTGATGGATTTAAATTGGATGAATTTAGGTTTAAGAAGGAAATAGGCAAGAATTGGTTTACCAGGAGAATAGATGACGAATTGAAATAGACTTAATAACTATGAATAAACGCTGAAATAATTGGTTGTTTTAAGAGACTATTAGATAATTCTATGGATAGGGAAGACATGTGGTAAGGTACAAGGAACTCCCTAGCGTAGGCTTTATGGTCTCTTGCAGTCCCTCCGTTGATAGGTTCTCATGATTAAAACGCAGGATCATTCCGTTCTGGGGAAGTCTGGCCCTCAAAATCAAAGAATTCAGACTCGTAACTAATTAATTCTTTCAACCTGGCGACGTAACTTATCAAACTCTTCAAGTCAACGGTTTCATTTCATAATTAGACGCATCTGTGACGCTCCAAGGACGGGAAGAATTGTCTCCTTTAAAAGACGCTGTGATCCCCAAAAATGAGTGAAATCGCCTGGCTATAGCCACTAAATCTATAAAGATCCAATCATCAATCGCTCAGAAAAAAATCAGTATCATACATACATACATATACCAAGGCTTTTTCCCCCTTACCAGGGAGGTAGCCAAAAAGGACAAGGCATAAAATCATTCCCACCCATTCCATCCCCGAAACCACTCTCGGTATCACCTCCGATTATTAATCACCTCGTAACACTTGAAAACTACGTGCAGTTCTTTAGCCTGAAGAGAATTTATAAATTACATCACCATTATGTTTTTTTAAGCCACTAACCTCTTCGTTCTCAGATCTTATTCTTACTAACTCGAGACAAAATTAGTTTCGAGTTTTTCCTGCGTCAGAGCAAAGTGATCTCGTAGTTAGACTAAAATATGTAAAGAGTCGAGGAAGATAATACTAGACAGACATTGCTATGCTTCACCGTGCGTCCATTTCATAACAAATTCTTCTCTCTCTCTCTTTCTCTCTCTCTTTCTTTCTCTCTCTCTCTCTCTCTCTCTCTCCGTAATCATGATTAATGGAGTCATCTTTCCTTTCCACGTCTCGTGCAGGAAACAGCGGTAACGATGTCGAAGAAGATAGCATCTTTATGCTGTGACGAATGTAGTGTTAGCTTGCCCCAGGAGCTCAGATGTGGCAGAACAGGATGTCTTTGTCTTACATGGATGATTAACCAGGGCCCGTGTCCGCAGGATTACAAGATTCTGCGATTGAATTCTACTTTTTCTTTTGCGCTAGTGAGAGCTTCAACCCCCGCCACCTTCTTCCTTATGTGTTCAAGAAAGGCACTTAGAGTGACACTCGTCACGGGTCCCTAGTAGAAGTCGAACTGTATCCTCTTAGTTGAATGGAATCCGTGGTACAAGATTATTACCTTCTTCAGGTGGAGCGTAAGAGTTTTGAATACCATGTTTATAATTAGCAAACAGTATCATCTTCATCGTTATCATTACCACTATCGTCATCACAATCATCATTATCATCATCATCATTGTCGTCGTCGTCATCGTCATCATCATCATCATTGTCGTCGTCATCATCATCACAATCAACATCATCATTGTCGTCGTCATCATCATCACCATCACCACCACCATTATGATCATCATCATCACCATCGTCATCGTTATCATCATCATCACCATCATTAGTCAAAACATGCTCATCACTTTTTACTTCTATCATCTCTCCTACCAACCTCTCGTTTGCCACTTCTGTCACTCCACATATTCGGTGCGATATTGTCCCCAAGGAGATAGGGACTGATTACTATTGACAGAATACATTCATTATCCCTCGTTTTCATTATTGTTACCTTCTTCATCCTCGGTAACGTTCTCATCGTCTGATTCATCTATGATTACCGTTGCCATGACCGAGTATAATACAAAGGATTACAAAGGCGGAGCATGCCTACAGGAGACCTTTTGGTTCATATCTAGGTTGGATGCAAAAAAAATCATAATAATGATAAAATAATAAATAAAAACTATAATGATATAAATAACAAATAAAATACATAAATAAATGCATAGGTATAGTTAAATAATAAACAAACAGGTAAATAGTAAATAATAATAAATTGACATATAACTAATAATAAATGAAAATCAAACAGACAAATGATAACAAAACAAAAACAAATAATATGAAATAAATTATAATAATTACAGCATCTTGCTTAGGTGTATAATAATAACGGTCAAGGTAAATACTCCAGAAACCCGTTTTCTATTGGGTTTCTATCGGTGGCATACAAGAAACCCCCAAGAAACTTCTTAATCCTTATGGACTGGCACAGAAACCCGTAGAATAAACAAATAATACATCTAATTTACTGTGGCGCACTTTTGTTGAAATATTTTGACCAAAAAATATTTTTGAGAGGTGTAAAAGTTATGCAAGTGAATTTTGGGTTCCTCGCCTGCTATCGTTGGCGGAAAAGAAACCTCCAAGAAACCTTTTAATCCTTATCGATTGTCACAGAAACAACCTGTAACATAAACAAATAATATATCTAATTTACTGTGGTGGGATTTTGTTGAAATATTTTAACCAGAAAATATTTTTGAGAGGTTTAAGTTTATGCAAAAGCGTTTTGGGTTCTTCGCCTGTATTGTATTCAGGTAAGATTAATTCGAGTGATGGCAGCAACGTCACCGTAACCAACTTATGTGTACCGTATTGGCGCATTTAGACCTACTTCTGGCCACGCCAACTGAATAATTTCAAATATGTTGAAGCCGCTAAATAAAAATAGCACCTGTAAAGAACCTATTGGCCTAGGCTACGTAAATATGAGAAATGTATGACAATATGTACGATGTTCGTATTTCCGGCGAAGGTCGAGGGGATGGCGGTTCGAATCCTGCCACAGGCAAAGTTGAACCAAGAGCATGGTTTATTAAATTCCACGCTACAAAGCCCTCTGTGAGGGGCACCGTCCTAGCCTTCCGATAAGGGGGGGGGGGAGGTTTGTGACGTTAAACCATATCATCATCATCATCATTATTATGATAATCAAATGTAATCACGCTGGACTAGATGGACGAGATAAGCTATTCAACTTAATAACCTTGCCAATTACTGTTAGGCTGAGGCTATAGACACCGCCGCTGGTTCTCTAACGGACAGAAGTCTTCTTGGAGACACCGCTGTTGATAAAATATTAAACGTCTCCATTTGTATAATATGGGGTCTGGCCGTATATCTTGTGTATGATGTATTACGTCAAATGCATGAGTGTTATTTTAGCAGGCGAGGAACCCAAAACGCACTTGCACAAATTTAAACCCCTCAAAAATATTTTCTGGTCAAAATATTTCAACAAAATTCCACCACAGTAAATAAGATGTACTATTTGTTTATTCTACGGGTTTCTATGCTAATCGATAAGGAATAAAAGGTTTCTTGGAGGTTTCTATTTCGATAAGGATTAAAAGGTTTCTATTTCGACTTTTGTTAAACTGGGACAGGAGAAGCACAAGAGGACATGGAAAGAAAATAAAAAAACATAGCTACAGAAGAGATCTGAAGAAAAACAGTTTTCCACATAGAGTGGTAGACACTTGGAACAAACTGGACAAGGAAATAGTGTGCGCAAAAACTAGACACTGCGAGATACAAAGGCGGGACATCACGAGCGTAGCTCCCCTTCCCGCAAAATACAACTAGGTAATACAACTAGGTAGGTAAATACACACACACACACACACACACACACGCACGCACACACGCACGCACACACACACACACACACACTAACACACACACACACACACACACACACACACACACACCCTCCGCCCGAGATCAAAATCAGGCTGAGGCGACATTAAACAACTACCATTGGCGAGACTATTTGTCATTTTGCATGATGTACTAATCTGAACTCGACATTCTTTCTAGTCACATTTTCGTCTTATTCCGGAAAAAATTAATTATTTTCCATGTTTCTAAACATTCTAGAGTTGTTATGGAACCCATACAATCATTGTGAAAAAAAAAACGTATATGCCAACCGATCTCTTAAGAATGATATATTATTTAAATCGACTCCCCGGGGTATCAGTCGTATGGGCTGAAGAATTTGGAGTGGTCGTGAGTCGACACCCCGCGGCGCGTCCATCGTGCGGCAAAGTATTGATATCACGTGACAGATTTTACCCTTCCAGCTCGCAAGAGCCTTGCCCTCGTTCCGAAGGCAACAGTTTGGAGTTGGCCAGACTAAACGTCAGCTGTAACAAGGAACACTTTTCTTTTATTTCGGTTGCCACTAAGCTATTGCTCTCACCTCCATGATCTTTACATGCATACATACATACATGCATATGCATTCATCTTTTGAAAATACATATATACATTTTTTCAACATACATATATTCATATATACACATATACATATATGTACATATGCACTGTATACACACACACACACACACACACATATATATATATATATATATATATATATATATATATATATTAATATAAATTTATTTATTTATAGTGAAACCAATGACTATGGTCTGTAAATAGTGGTCCTACGAGATGGACGATAGGCAGAAGTATCTTATTGTCGCACATCTGATAAACACATCAAAACCTTGATTTTCGTCTGAAGATACGGGAGTTGGAAGGTTACATAAATATTATTTTGATCAAGAGATTGGCCTCTTTCATTTCACATAAATTATATTCCTGTAGGTTTGACGGGCTAGGTTATTTCATCGACTATTATTCAAACCCTTCAATGTTAACTTGACAATAGATTTAACCGAAACTTTGTCCATTTTTTTGTGACCTGAAAGTATTAACTAAAATGATATAGCGCTGATGGCTCAAGTGAGTTTTTCACCCGTATCAGATAGGTTAGTGACGACAGGCTCGGCGTAGTCTTATTTCGCTACCTCCTGAACTTTCAATTCACTTTCTAGTAAAAAAAAAAAAAAGTATATATATTACATTATATTAGATTATATACATATATTGTATATATATTATATATGTATATATATATATATATTATGTATTAGGAGAGCGGGGGTGGAAAGTGGACAGGGAGATAGGGTTGATTAAAGAGTATTGGGATGGTTATGACACATGAAAAGAATGAGTAAAGAAAAATTAGTAAAAGAGTTGTGGAAGGCAGAGGTGGAAGGAGTGAATACAAGGGGGTGACCAAGGATGAGATGAATGGTTTGGGTAAGAGGGGCATTGGGAATGAGAGGAATGTCTGTGGAGTAAGGAAGGGAGAGACAGAAGATAGGAGTGGAGCATGGTTGTGTATGGACGATGCTGTGACGCATGGAAGGGAGTGGGTGGGGGATGGGGGGTGAGAGAATAGGTGTGAATGGTATTTTGACATAGCCCGAAGGGATTTCTCCCCGTTTTCTCTTTTTCTCCATGAGGGGACGGAGAGGTGCGGGGGGTCGTCGATTAAATGAAGCGGCCTTGCTGTGGATGTGCTGTGTCTTGCTGCATTGCTCCTGACCCAGGGCAATGGACGAGATGCAGGGATGACTCGTCATCGAGGAGGTGCCAAGGAGAGGAGGGTGAAACGGAGTGGAGGATGTGGGGATGGAATGGGTGGGAGTGGATTTTATGAAGAAAAAAAAAAGCCGTTTGTATATGTATGCATATATTATATATATTACACTACAAAGTATATCTATGTCTCTACATTATATGTAGAGAATCTACGAATACAGTGATCCTCCGGGTCATCAACAAATCCAGATAATGAAATGAACGAGTTGATTGTCCTTTGTAATCTGATGGCGTATGTGTACATTCTCTTACAACTAATCTCAGACGGTCATTATCTATTTTATTTCGTTATTTATTCATTTATCAACTTATTTATCTATTTATTTATTTATTTATTCAATTATCTTTACTTACTTATTTATTTATTCATTTTATTTATTTATTTATCTATTGCATCCGACCAAGTTATGCACTAATAGGTCTCCTGTCGACATAATCTTCCTTTGTAATCACTTTGTATTTCTTTGTTTGTTTTTTTAATGGAAGATACCTGCCCTACTCGATATAAATATGTCCTACAAACTCTTTGAATCAGTGATTCTTAGCCTTTCTCTAGTGTTTGCTTCCCTTCATATTCCAACAAGTTTTGCTGACGATCTTGTCCTCTTCAATATGTTGTAGAACGCATATGAAGCACATAACATGTAAACGGATTTCATTGTAGTTTGTATTGGTGTCAGGCGGTAAAATGGAACTAGTCTAGAATTTCACAAGACGAAAATGTAGTAGCACATTTAGTAAAATGTTTTAAATAACCCAATGTCGGAGAAACAAAGCAAAAGAAACAGACGAACTGTATATTTCGACCACTACTGTGGTCCTCTTCAGCAGATAGGCACAAGGTACATATATATATATATATATATATATATATATATATATATATATATATATATATATATATATATATTATATATATATATGTTCTTGTACATCTTACCTTATATCTATCTGCTGAAGAGGCACAAGAGGCACAAGGTATATATATATATATATATATATATATATATATATATATATATATATATATATATATATATATTCTTGTACATCTTACCTTGTACCTATCTGCTGAAGAGGACCACAGTAGTGGTCGAAATATACAATTCGTCTGTTTCTTTTGCTTTGTTTCTCCGACAGTAGGTTATTTAAAAAAATAGTCTAGAATTGTATAACTCTATATATGTACAGTCATGGTTCTATGCCCACGAGACCTGAATCGACACACCACCCAGACCTCTTGTGGTACGTGTCTCGTAATCAAAAAGATCTACGGGCAACTAAGCAAGATACTAGATAGGTTTTCTTACTGTTCAAGCCAGGTGATTTAATCTTATTCTAGAGTATCCTCTGGACTGAAAGGGTAAATCTAAAATAAAAAAGATTGCACGCAGCCCAGAAACTCAAAACGAGCGGGGATTTGTGAAACAGGAATTAATGTTCCCGCTCAAGCAAAAGAAGATCCATGGCAACAAGTGTGGTTATGAATCTTGAATCTCTGAATAGTTACTCAAGCAAGTCCAGGAGACTTTGTAATTACATCTGATATACGAAAGTTCTCGCGGAGTTGCTTGGGCACCACGGTATACATAAACGGAGAAGATTCTGATATGGTTGTGCTTTATGTATACCCCTGAGCATCTGTGTTTTCTGTCGAAAATCTAAATAATGAAAATATATCCACGAAAATATCACCAGGCGCAGCAATGAATTAAATGTATGAGAATGGAAAATCAACGTTAAATAATTAAGAAAAGAACATGTCAATTCTATCCACATACCAATTCTATCCACAGATTAAAAAAATGAAAAGCAATAGTTATTAAGTCGCTAACCGTATTCTTCGACAGAGTACTTGAAGTATAAATGTTCAACTAACGAATACTCCATCCACTTTCTAAAGAATTTTTTTTTTTTTTGTATATCCATCGACTCAGTATTTTCACTTCATTACTCTAACTTAAGTTGTTCAAAAGCTAGCATTTAGATGACAAATTTAACGAGTAACATGATACATTTCTTAATAAATAACTCCTGCTTAATGTACCTCTCCTTATAATACAAGCAATACAAACGAGACGATGTCTTCGTATATCACGAAGAAGATTGTAATGCAGTCACTTTCGACAGACTTTCAAATATAGATGACCTTCCTCGGTTTTCGAGAGGATACGTGCGTAGATATTTGAGCTTTTTTGAGTGAACTTTAACAAAGTTGTCATCAACGTTAATTTTCTGTGACCGGGAAACAGAAGCGAGAGGTTCATTGGCTTCTTTCGTGGATCGTTCAAGACCCTGTTATCTTGATTGTAATACATAAAATACCAGTTCACCATATCTTAATAGACAAAAGCGCTCGGTCCATAATCAATTACTCTCCTTGATGGTTTTCTGTATATTCAGAATCACGCGTCTATGTGATTTTTCTTGCACAAAGTAACAAGCACAGATTTCCTCACGGCGGTCCCACTCCAGAATTAAAATACTTCTTGTCCTTTCTCACTTCTCTTCAGGTGACGTCATTCCCGCTACATATTGGCGCTTTGGTTGCACGTACATTTCGCGTGCCATGATGACAAATATAACTTTCCCAGTGTTCAATCCCCTTTCTACTCCTCCTCCTCTTCCTTCCCCCCCTACTTCTTTTCTCTCCCCGTTCCCTCCTTTCCCCTTATTTAATCTCAAGCATATGTATCTCAACTTGTACTTGAAAAAGCTGTAATAAGCAAAACGTCGTACAAATAAAGGCTCCGTCCTCATATGGTGTTCAACTCGTCAGTCTTGTCGGCAACTGCTACTTTCATAGAAATATAAATTTCCTTAAATCCATAGCAACTATGCTTAGAAATTTTATCATAATATCAATAAGATGAAAGCAAATGAATTTAAGCGCAATGCCAAGGTATAAAGATATTATGCAAGTTGATAGAATAGACAAATAAATCTAGATATACGTAGATTTCCTACTTTAAGCAGAGTATGTTTGTAAAATGATAAGCAGAATATAACATTGCCACTTTTAATTTAGTCGCGACGGTATGAGTTACTTATAAGAAATCTAAACTATTTAGAGGAAGCTACGGGGAGGACTAGGAAGAGTATCAAGCTAGAAAAAATAACTAATCAAATTCAGTCTTTGTATTCGCCGATTTTGTTGGGAGATCTTGATATCAGTTTTCAAAACAATAAGAAAGTCATCTTTCCAAATACAAATTCTAAAGAGCATTTCAAAATTTCGCGCGGAAACGCAAAAGAACATTTCTTTCGAACCGCAAAGCTAAATTTCTAAAGTAACATTTAAAGAATATCAAGAATTAAGCGGGAAAAAATACCTTTCATCCTTGTAACGTTAGCGTTCACCAGTTGGTAGTTCGTACAGATTAGCTCCAACGCCTCACCCACTCCGTGACATATAATCAGCGGTCTAGGGAAGGAGATGTTAGGGGGAGCTGCGTACCAATCACACGCCGCTATTTTTCCCCTACCCAACAGTCATTTATATAAGGGTGAAGAGAGTAGTTTATCCATCAAGATAATTTATCTGGAGCGTGAAATTCCCTGCACCCTGCATCACCCTCCCTCTCTCTCTCTCTCTCTCTCTCTAAGTTACTAGAACAAACAGCATGAGATTTTGATCTTGTTTTGTGCTTCCCACAGATTCCGATGAGTTTAATCTGCCAACTATTACAAAGCGAGGTCACAATTAACGACGTGTCTAACCATTTTCCTCAGTCCGCAGTCTAGCTTACAGTTGGCTGGGTGTCCACAATGGATACCGTTGATTGGGCAATATTCCGTTCCGTAGGTATAAAACGGGAGCCAGCTCACCACGTGGACATGCATCCAGTACTCGCCACTTGACTCAAAAGGACCACAACAGGTAGATCGTCCTCGAGTCGGCAAGCCCAGTCCTCCCTGGATTTCGTGGCCGATCAACGTGCACGCACCTGCCCACGACGACCCAGACACGGCGCTTGAAACCCCAAGGCTTCGTCCACCCTCCCAAAGGAGATTATCGTTTCTCCTTTATTTACACAGAATAACCCACTACACCACCAATCACCACTATGTGCGTACCCGAAAAGGGATATCGTTTAATTTCTTTTCGTTTTTCATATCCTTTATAAGCAAAGAATTAAACAAATACTAATAATTGCTGTTGTAGATTTTAATACCCCTTGTGCAGTCGTATTCTTTTGTGATTATATAACTCAGGGATGAAGAGCTTCCGGTCCGCGGGTTACGTGAGGTCCGCTAACCTTATGCGCTACGCTAGTGGCAATGTTGAAGCCTTTAGAGTCTTTGTTATGCTAAATTTTTAGCGAGTAGAGTCGAGATGACGAGAAAAAAAAACGAGGGAAATAAAGGCAATCAAAAACCAGGATGACATATGCCGTTTTTTTCGGAGGGGGGGGGATTGGATGCGTGGGGGGGCTTTTTTTTTGGGGGGGGGGGGTTTGTTCAGTTATTCTTACCTGTGGTAAGACAGCATATTGTCTATTATTTTGTTGTTTTTCTTTTTTGAGGCAAAATTAAGTATATGGCGCAGGTGTATAATATTACAAATATTTTTTATTTTGTAACCCAAACCGGTAAATAAATTTGTATTGTTAGCTCAGTCAGCAGAGTACCTGTTAATGTCTCGGATTAAAGAACGAAACAACTTAAGTTCTAAACTGCCTTTAATCTTTCGTAAGGCTCAAGGTAAAGATTTGTTGTAATTCGAGATATTTTTAACCCAGGATGAATATCGTATGGGGGCACTGGTGCAAACGACGAAAACGTCGTTAATCTCCATTTTACTTAGAGGCTGTGATACTGCTACCTTCACAATCGTGATGGGGGAACGACATGATCGCAGATGAAATATAAATGTATATGTGCAAAGGATTACAAAGGATTACAAAGGCGTAACATGCGACAGGAGACCTTTTCGTCGGATGCGAAAAAATAATGATAAATAAATATATAAATAAATAAATAAAAATACAATAATGTAAATGATAATAAATGAAATAAGCAAATAAATGCATGTCACATTTAAAAATAAACAAACAGGTAAATAGTAAATAATAATAAACTCACATATAACTAATGATAAATGTGAATCAAGCAAATTATAATAAACAGACAAATGAAAACAAAACAAATAATATAAGATGAACGAGTCATTACAGCATCTTGCTTAGGTGTTTATCTAAATGATTCTTAAAGCTTCGAACTAAACTACATTGCACTGCCTCTGCAGGAAGTTTATTCCATTCATTAACTACACGGTTGACGAAGTTGTTTTTACCCACTTCTGAATCAAATTTATTTCCTAACAATTTGACACTATTATTTCTTGTCCGATTCTCATTCAGTGTGAAAATTTTGTCACTTTTCATGTTGTCAATTCCCTTTAGAATCTTAAAAATCTGTAGCAAGTCACCTCTGAGCCAACGCTTTTTTAGGAAAAACAGATTCATATGTTTTAGTCGATTTTCGTATGCACTTATGTAAATTTCAAGTTTATATATCTTACATAATTGAACCGATGTTATATGTAGACTACTGGTAAACTATGTTTACAGTTCCCTCAGGAAACCAGCGTGGCAGAAGATGCGAATAAAAAAAACATTAATACTTCTTTTAAAAGGATGTCTTCTTCGCTGTAACTGACGCTGCATATAGACAGCAATACTTGCTCTAAGGATTCATGCCACCTACGTTCAAGGCGAATTGCGTCTCAGAATCTTTTCCTCGGCTCTTGGGCGAGAAGACAGGCGTGTGAGTCTTCAGGAAGGAGAGCGATATTCAAGTTACTCTTCTCGTTTCTGGAGATGACGGGAATTTGAACACTGATGTTGCCAAGAGGCTTCCAGTAAAAATAACTTTCTGAAGAAAAAATTATTCTGTTTTGTGTATACACGTGTATTCACTCTCTCTCTCTCTCTCTCTTTCTTTTCCCTTCTTTTGTCCTTTCTCCCTACCCCTTCTATTTTTCATGCATTTCCAGAAATTTATGCATATTTATGAAAAACTATATTTTACATATCCTTTAGTTTTTTTTTTTTTTTTTTAGTTTATTCCCATGCCCTCGTCATATCCTTCCATCCTGATTTAAGAAATATTTTCTGCCATATTTGTCCAACCCTCTTCATCTGAACAACGCAATCAATTCATCTCTCTCTCTCTCTCTATGGTTCCTGAAGGACGCCAGGTCTAGGGTTTCTAGCCTCTCCTCATGTCACTTATCTCCAAATTTGGAAACCATCTTGGTCAATGTTCTTTGTATTCTCCGAGTCTTCAATGTGTCTTCCACTTTATGTGGGAGCGATACCACTCATGTATATGCTAACCTAGGAATAATTAGAGTATATGCAATTTTATTATCTTTTCATCCTTACACTTACAAGCTACTTTAATGTTCCTCAATAATTCATGCGTCTTCCTAACAATATGATATGTTTGTCAAATTTCAGGTTGGTCATTATCAGCTCTTCCAGATCTTTCTTTATGGATGTGCACCACATTAGCCTTTTTAGTGTGTCACTACTTTTTTTTTAATGAAAACACAATTATAGTATTAATTTTATTACCAACTGCTCCTTGCATAATTTAAATATCCAGTGATTCCAGGAACTTTAACACTTCTTTCATTTTAACGTTTATATCCTCTAATCTCATATTATTGCTTATATTTTCCAGTACAAAATCACTCTCCTTATTGAAAGCAAATTAAATTTCACTATTTCAGGCTGAGCTGATGCTTCCTAAAAAAATCATCGTCTACTATCCTCTTGGAAATGTCTCTGTGTCTTGTTTACATTCATCCTTTGTTCTATCGATTCTTCTCCTCCACCATTTTTCCCAAACTATGTCTCTGGCTTCTTTAGCTACTCCACATATCTACCAAACAAGGCTTCCTTACGATCTTATCTACTACTAATCCTTGGCATATGTTTGTTCACACCCAAGTTGCAAAAGTATAGAAATATTTATCATTTCTTTTCAGTTTCGGTGGTAGTAATAAATCTATCCCAATCGGCTTCTTCAAAGAATTTCCCCGTACCTAAGAAGTTTTTTCCTAAAACTGAACCAATCTTGCTTCTACAATTCATTCTTTGCCTTTAGCACCCCACCATTCCGTTGAAACTTAAGTGATATGACCCTTTTTTCCTACGAGGAAAAACTACTTCAATGAGCCAATAACGCCTGATTCTTTGGTAAGAAGTAGGTCTAATCTTGTTAGCTTATTGTCTTTCTTACTCGAATTATGTCTTTTACCCATCAGGCCATTGCATTAATTGCAAGGTTTAATAAGTTACAAGAATCGTTATCACCACATGCCTTCCATTCCTCCCAATTGACTTCTTCTCAATTAAAGTCTCTCACAAGGAATATGTTGTCACTGTTAAGTATTTTTCTGAGAAGAGAAGACGTGCTTGAATTTTTTCGTGGTAATCAACCCATCTCTCGTCTTAGTAAAGACGTACACGTAGCAGCTTTCATGGCTAGGTAACCAAGGTTTCTTTATTTTCATAAATTTACTATTCTTTATATGAAAGTCGGCTATGCACTCCGAAATCGATGGAAACAAATATTCTAGTTTCTGAAAACTTCTCCTGTTTTCAGAAACGCCGAGAATAGCCTTACTGTTTTTCCTTTCTAATCCTCTTTGCATGTTTTCAATCCATCATTTTATACTCTACCAATAACCGATTTACAAACTGCTCCTTATCTGTAAATCTATTGACAATTGCACGTCATTCACGTACTTCTTTTCTTATGAAAGATGTTCAGCATGTACTTAATAATTATTACTCTCAAAAATTTTCATGGACTTTGAATTCACCACTTTATGGTTTAAGAAAACCTCTGAATCTCTTCTTTAGTCAGAGGCTCACGGATACAAATTTCTTTTCCTTTTACACACTTTTTTTTAAGTTGCTGAGAATAGTATCAATATTCATTTCTTTCACCCTTTTGCACATACCTTGTAACCACCGCTTTATACTCCAGGAATAGCCCTTGAACCTAACAGCTCCTTCTCTGTAAACCTAACAGGAAAGTTTTGTAACACAAGGGAAGATAATCTGCTTAATTTCGAAGCAACGACGCCGTTCGATGTCTTTGGACTACCCGCCCACCCGTTTGTGCGTGTGCGTGTGTGTGTGTGTGTGTGTGTGTGTGAAAGAGAAAGAGAGAGAGAGAGAGAAAGAAAGAGAGTGAGAGAAAGAGAGTGAGAGAGAGAAAGCGAGAGGAAGAGAGATAAAACAGACCATTTATAAAACATAAATAAATACTGTGACTTTTAATGTATTTGAGTAATTGGTTGATACACCTGCTCATGAGGGTAACGATGCTATGAGTACTTTCTTTTTCACTTTCTCATTACCACAAAAATAATTTCCTCTTCCTTGGTCCTTTTGTACTCTGAAGGAGGGTCGAAGCCCTTCTTTCTGATTCGTAGAGAACGTTTACGGGATATTTTTCGTGTTTGTTTACGATCCCTTCTTGTGTTCTCTGATGACACAGAGGCGGCAGCTGTGACTTCTCCTCCACCTCATCATCATCATCATCCTCATCGTCGTCGTCTTCTTATTCCTTTTCCTGTTTCTCTCTCTTTTCTCCTCCTCCTCCTCCTCATCATCATCGTCGTCGTCTTCTTATTATTTCTTTTCCTATTTCTCTCTCTTTTCTCCTCCTCCTCCTCCTCATCATCATCGTCGTCGTCTTCTTATTATTTCTTTTCCTATTTCTCTCTCTTTTCTCCTCTTCCTCCTCCTCCTCCTCCTCCTCATCATCATCATCATCTATTATTTCTGCAATCAGTGATGAGTACCTACTTGTGGTAAACCCTTCAAGATGGACGCCAAAGAGAATTGTCTCCCCGTCGTCCATATTTAGAACTCCTCACAACCTCCACAATGCTCTTATCGAATGCAAGAGGAGACGGCAGCGGGGAGGAGTCGACCTCTAAGAGTAGTCATTAAAAATCCCCACCACCCATGAATTCACCCTCCCCGTTGGTCAATAAAAAATTATAAACCTTTTTGTGATACAAATCCATTCTTCATAGATGTCGAAGCAGTTCACACCTCTTTATCACTCAACACCTTGAACTCATTCATAGTTTTCAACCAGACAACATGCCTCCAGTTTGAAGCCGAAGAAGAAGCCCTGCTGAAGATGCTCCTCCTTGATCGACAAGAATAAGTTTCGTCGCTATCAGCCAGGATCCAGGGACAGCTGTTCTTCTATTGGCAGCAGTACAGAGACGGAGAGTTGACAACTAGCACATTTCTGCACAGCATTTTTCACCTCACAGCACCATCAACCATCCAGGATGCCAGTTTATTGTGATACGTACTTGATGTATACTTCATCATCTGCATCATCTCCCGACGACCGACCTCTCCCTCCAGCCGACCTCATCCCTTAGCCGACTTCTCCCAAAGCCCTCACATCGATCACCAGGCGCAACCCCAGAAGTCTGGCATTCGATCTCCAGATCGGGCTTAGGATCATTATCATCTTTTGTTATTCCTTACCTTCTTTTCTGTTTAAAGATATCAGACAACTGGTAACAACTCCTCTTTCCTCTCTTCCTTCTAGTCGTCGCCATCAAAACATATCTGCAGTGATACAACACAGATAATAGTTTAAGGTTGTTTCCCTGACAAATATGTTGCGAGACCCGAGGACTCTTGCTAGCAACCGAAGCTGCGCACTTTCTGACAGTAAAATTCAAGGCAACAGTTATTCCGACTCCTCCTCCCCTTCTTCTTTCTTCCCTTCCTCTTGCTCCCCTATTACCTCCTCCTCCTTCTCCTCTTTCGCCTCCCTCTTCTTCTTCTTCTTCTCCATTTCGTTCTCCTCTTCGTTTGCCTCATCCAACTCCTCCTCTCTTCATTCTCCTCGCTCTCTTCCTCCTCCCCTTCGTTCTCTTCCTATTCCTCCTCCCCCTTTTCCAATTCGCCCTTCTCCTCCTACTCCTCTTTCCCATCCTCCTCTTCCTTTTCTTTCTCCTCCTTGTCTTGCTCTTACTCCTCTTCCTCTTTCGTAGTCAACTCCATCGAAAATAAAAAAAACCTCCAATGCTTCTTCTCCCCCCCCTTCTACTCTTTGCTATTTCTTTCCTAATATTTCCCCTAATCACACTCATCACTCAATTTCCGCGATGCATACCACTCACCCTTCCATCTTGACGGGGTCGCTAATTCTGAGACCAGGGGTGGATTCTGCATGCATGACTGTGGTGTTCCCGTGAGACGGACGTCGAAGACAATCATCTCCCGACGCTCGTCTTTGAATACCGCTACGAGCAGATACATAATTAAATTACATATCCAGTGATTCAAATTTTTTAAGTCTTATCTTTATGGGAAGTTTGCTTCCAAATTTTCAAAAGAAGGTGAATTATGTAACGCTTATAAGCTTGTTTGAGAAGAAAGGATAAGTGTAAGATATTGAAATACCAACCACCTCGCTGTTCGCAGAAAAACGTGACTGCGCCAAGTCACAACGGCGGCGTGCCTTATAGATCTTTGTCCCGGCTGAAGGGTAAATCCGCGATAAAACAGGGTCTTGATCGATCTAATGGTAAACCGAGTTTGGCCAAAGTCCACTGGAGTAAGAACGTATAACGTAACCTCTTGACACCCCCCCCGACCCAAACCTATTTCTCTATCATCTTCAGCTTTTACCACTCTAGGTGAAGGTTCTCCTTATGTTTTTTTTCCAAACATGCGATTTTATTTGCCCTAAGGAAATCTACGCACTGATCCCTCCACATTTGGAATAGGATGCTTCCTCCAAGGAGCCATTAAAGATATCAGGAATAACAGATCGAAAACTGTTACAAAAACGTGCAATAATCCTAATACCAAATATAAAATTCACATCATATGAAAATCGATCAATGCAACTGAACCTCTTTCCACTAAAATAAGCAAGAACTCAGGTGAGATCTGAT
>NC_134815.1:46324253-46339253 GCF_046742065.1 Oratosquilla oratoria | reverse complement strand
GTGGTGGGGGCGAGGGAGTTGATAGTAGTGGTGGCGAAGACGGTCTCACGCGGAACACACCAGGGTCCTTGGCAGGAGGAGGAGGAGGAAGAGGAGGAGGACACGGGCCATTCGATGTCGGGCGAGGGGTAGGAAGAGGAGGAAGACGACGACGACGACGACACGGACGATGACGAGGAGAACGGCGATTTTGACGAAGGTATTACATTGGTGGTGTCCGCGGATTGCGTCAGTCGCAAGGAGGACAGGAGGACGGGCGAGAGTGAGGAGGACGGGAAGGAGGATAGAGAGGGAGAGAGAATAGAGGGGAAATAGGAAGAGGGAAAAGAGAAAGGAGAGGAAAAAGAGGAAGAAGAGAGGAAGGCCGAACGAATAGTGGACAGCGTGGACAGCGAGGCGAGGAGGCGCGTCCTTTCACCGTTCCGTCGCCACACAAACTAAACCCTGGCCAGGCCCACAGCTCAGCATCCACTGTCGGCTGTGGGTCAATAGTGCGCGTTCGCAGGCTCCTCCTCCTCATCGTCCACCTCTACCTCCACCTCCTACACCTTCTCCTCCCACTCCACCTCATCCCTCCCCTCCTCCTCCTCCCCTCCACAGTATACTCCTCCACCCACTCCTCCACTTCTTACTCCTCCTCGTCCTCCTCTTTATCCTTTCATTCCAGCTCCACCGACTGCAGCTTCGCCTTTGCCTCCTCCACTCTTCCACCTCACTCTCGTCACCACTCTCCTCTCCTCTCCTCCTCTTCCCATCCCCTCCTCCCCGTCCTCACTAGATTCCCTTTCCCATTCCACCCTCACGGAACACGCCACTTTCTGATCCGACTACTTCAAGCAGCCACACTGTGCCTCAAATCCACGCATTTCTTTCGGTGGTTAGAAGTTGATTCACACCATAAATCTTTCGAAGTGGACTTTTTGTGTCGCCACCGGGGTGTGAGTGCACTGCGGCCACCCATAAACAGCGGAAAGATCCACAAATAAATCCCATTTTTGGCCATCCGGTAGGCGTGATTACCCATTTTCTATGACTCGCTGACGACGCCAGTTTTCTATGATCGATGGGGGGAAAGGACGTTTTCTGGGAGTCGCTGCTTCATTTCTGAGTCATCGTGTTTATGACTCATACGGAGTAGTGTGCAGGGGGTGGGAGGGAGGTGAGAAGGTGGTGGGCTGGTGCTCGGCCAGGTTGTTAGGAACCGGGCAACCCGCACAACGATGGGATGAACAAATGCATGAATGTAGTGAAGGCTTGGAGGAAGAAGCGCATGCTTGGTAGAGCGTCTGAGTCGACGACTTCGTGCGGAGAGGGTCGGTACTTGCAGGAAACCGACTGACAAGTGCGCAAAGAGATGGCAGCACTACGAGTCACGGTCGAGTGGTTAGACCACTCGACTGGAGTTAGATTTGTCCTGGGGGTCGATTCTAGGCAATTGAAACTGCGTTCACGGTACAACAGGTCTGAGGTAAGTTAATCAATTTAAGACGCTTAAGAGAGCTTCTATTCTTGTCTAGATTTAGGAATTTTTTTTTATCCCATAAACCTGATGACAACGCACCCGAAAGGTGAAACGGGAGAACATCACATGTCTGAGTTTGAACTCTGATCAGTCGCATTAGCGTGTCGTGCGCACGTGATTAAGCCTGCAGAGGTAAAGCGCTACACAGAACGCTTATGTACAGATTCGTGTTTATGCACGTATAGATAACCCTCAGGGACATATAAGTGCTTTCATTCCTTAGCAAGCCAGGCAGCACTAGACTTTTTGAAACAATCAACCCCTTTCTAAAAATACTTCTAGTAAGAGTTGACAACTACGCCCTCTATTTTCTTCCACTGGAAGACCCTACAACTCGTTCTATTCCCTCTGGATATCAATTCATTTCTGGCATCGACTCTTACCCAAAAATGGAATGTCACCTGTACCCGAACTGAACTTCGGACTATTGCACTCTTCCTTTTTATTTCGAGAATAGTCTGCGTGGTCCTCTTTTCTTCTTCTTTTTCTTTTTTGCGTTCATTCAAGAATATAAAGAATAGCACATATTCATTTGGAGATGGCTATGTGCACTGTACTGTATTGTACTGCACGGTACTATGATGAAATATACCGCAGTAGAAACAATCGTACTGTACTACCATGTACTGTCCTCTATTGTAGTATATTACACTCTTCACCCGTTCCCTCGGGAGGGCCGGCCCTTCCACAAAAGAAAACATCAGGGCGCAGCCAAACAAGAATAAATAAAGGGACACCTCTTAAGGGGCATTTAGACGGTCAAACGGTTTGACAATCCCGGTTTGTCAGACAAGTGTTTGAAGTGATGTTTGACCGTGTGAATAGGGTATTTGGTTGTCAAACACATTCGACAAACGTGTTTGACGACCAAATACCCCCATTCACACGGTCAAACATCACTTCAAACACTTGTCTGACAAACCGGGGTATGTCAAACTGTTTGACCGTGTAAATGGCCCTTTATCCTTCGCCTTCGCCGAACACCGAAAATTGACCTCTTTAGCCTGAAGGTCCCTCCCTACCTGCCCAACGCAAATGGCTTCTCTGATCTACATACATATACCAAGGACTTTTTTTTTTTCCTTTACAAGGGAAGTAGTCAAAACCAAAAGACATAATTCCACTCCCACCCATTTCATCCCCACCCACTCCACTCCCATTCACCACCCTACCCTCTCGCCCTCTTCTCGTGGCTCCTCCTGGATGATGGGGCATCCCTGAACCTCGCCCATCGCCCTGGGTCAGAAGCAATGCAGCGAGACACAGCACATTCACTTCATCTAATCGGGGACACCCCTTCTCCGTCCCCTCATGCTAAAGAGAGAGAGAGAGAGAGAGAGAGAGAGAAGAAAGGGAGAAATTCATTCGGGCTGTGTCAAAATATCATCTACATCATTCACACATAACCACATCCTTCACCCTCTCCGTTCCATGCATCACAGCAACCTCCGTATACAACCATTCTCCACTTACCCTATCTTCTCAACAGACATCGCCCTCTTTCTCAATACACCTTTTACCCCATCCATCCATCTTATCCTCGGTCGCCCCTTCCTGTTCACTCCATCCGCCTCTGCCTTCCACACCTCTTTTACTAATCTTTCTTCACTCATTCTTTCCATGTGTTCAAACCATTCCAATACTCTGTCATCAACCCTATCTTCCAACTCCTTTCCCACCCCTACTCTCCTCCTCATCTCTCACTCTACCCAACCTTGTAATCCCTATCATACTTCTCAGACATTTCATCTCAAACACATTCAAACTCTTCCTCTCTTAAGCTCCATGTTTTCGCCCCCTACAGTGCTGTCGGCCCAATCACTCCTTCATACAATCTCAAAGGAACACAAAGGAGCACAAAAGAACAAACAACAGCAGGCCTACTGGCTGTAACGAGGCTATGTCTACTATACTTAGCTACAGTTGAGAAAACAGGGCAACTAGGTGATAGAAGATGAACTAACACTACTGCTACCACTATCCTGTCCAATTACAATTAAATGCCGGGCTGTCATCTTTTATTACAAGTGATAATATTTTATTTGCAGATTAGAGTCCAAGTATTTATCTAAGCTATTTCTAAGTGCTGTTATTGTGTTGTTATTTGTTGCCGGGCGTCTCTCACGATAGGGAACACAGAGATTTACAGCACTGTTTAGCTCCGTGGTGAAGTTTTCCCACACTTTATCAATATCAATATCATTCGAAATTTTGCTCCAGTCTGAGTTTTCTAGTAAAGATCGGAGGCTGTTAAAATTGGCTCTACGAAAATCGGGTAGTTTTTCCTTGCTGATCATATAAACTAGCTTCCATTTTCATTTTGAAGGTGATGATACGATGATCGCTAGTACTGAATATTGGGCCGACATTCACTTCATTTACAAGATTCTCTGTTGTAGAAAATATTAGGTCTAGAATATTATTTTTTCGATAAGGGCTGTTCACGCATTAGTGTAAGTCACTTTCCAGTCTCGGCCTGTATGCAAATACAAATCCTCGTCCCATCTCTTAACCGATAAGTTAAATTCTCCCATGAGCATTCGTTCCTAAATGTCTATTTCTCATTACTCTTCCTAATCCCAAAAAGCATTTACTCGTTTCTCTCAACCTACAGTCAACCTCAACCTCCACTCCCTTTTCCGCCACATGCTCCCACAAGTATCTAAAGCTATCCACTTCCTCCAGCCTTCTCTCCTTTAATACTCACTTCCGAATTGCTGCCATCATCTTCCTTTATACATCTCATCACCTTATATTTATCCATATTTATCTTCAACTTCCTTCTTTCGCTTAATGTTGAAGTTCATCTCACATCTCTGACTCCAATCCTATATTTTGTCTAGCTCTTCTTGTAGCGATCTGCAATCTTCTTCTGTTCTTACTTTCTTGAGTAATTTGGCATCGTCAGCAAAGAAGTTCATGTAACAATTTACTCCCTCATCCAAATCATTTATATATATGGCAAACATTAAAGGAGCCAATATAGAGCCTTGTGGAACGCCACTCTTCACATCTTCCCAGTTCGAATTTTTGTCTCTAAGTACCACTTTCATTTTTCTCCTAATTAAGAAATCCTTCATCCATTCCAGTAGCTTACCTTATATTCCTCCTATTATTTCAATACTGGTCTGAAGTTTGTAGAATCTTTGTGTGTGTGTGTGTTCATGTGTGTGTGTGTGTTCATGTGTGTGTGTGTGTGTTCATGTGTGTGTGTGTGTGTTCATGTGTGTGTGTGTGTGTGTGTGTGTTCATGTGTGTGTGTGTGTGTTCATGTGTGTGTGTGTGTGTGTTCATGTGTGTGTGTGTGTGTGTGTTCATGTGTGTGTGTGTGTGTGTGTGTGTGTGTGTGTGTGTGTGTGTGTGTGTGTGTGTGTGTGTGTTCATGTGTGTGTGTGTGTGTGTGTGTGTGTGTGTGTGTACGTTGTGTGTGTGTGTACGTTGTGTGTGTGTACGTTGTGTGTGTGTGTGTGTGTGTGTGTTCATGTGTGTGTGTGTGTGTACGTTGTGTGTGTGTACGTTGTGTGTGTGTGTGTACGTTGTGTGTGTGTGTACGTTGTGTGTGTGTGTGTGTGTGTGTGTGTGTGTGTGTGTGTGTGTGTGTGTGTGCGTGCATGTGTGTGTGACCGTACGTTTTAAGTATATTATGTTCTGTTAAAAACGGGAATGATTAATGTCACTTTCTTATGTTTTGAATATATTGACAAATTGTGGTGGATGACACTGGATGCTGTTCAAGTCAATTGAATTCTAATCTATTGGTGGTGTTTCTTCTACCTCGTTTCGTCTTCTTTCTTCTGTGAATGTTTGTCAACCTAATTGCCTATCTGTTAGCATAATTGTTTGTTATCAATCCTCGTTCCGCTTCCATTTCTTCTTTTCACCCTACGTTTTTGTACTCTTCTTTTTCTCTTTTTTCTCTTGCCTTTCTCTAGCCCCTTCTCTCCTCTGACTATTTATTCATCTGCCCCTCTCTCTTATTTGCTCTTTCCCTCTCTTTTTCAATACATATTTTTATACCCGGGTCTCACATGCTTCCTCTTTTATTCTGCCCCTTTCTTGCTTTCATTATATTAATTAATCTCATTTTGCAGCACGTCTCCTCTATCAATGTCTGTTTACTCATGTCTTTTGTATAATCTCTCTTTATTCGTCGCTGTATCTTCTGCTGTTAAAACATTTTCTACGCTCTTTCCTACGTGCTATCTCTCTAGCTGTATATTTTTCAAGCTCTCTATTTTTCCGTTTCTTTTTCCTTCTCTCTCGCTTTCTCTCACTCCCTTCTCTTCTCTCCTCTCTATTCAATGCTTCATACCAAATAAAACCTGTTTCAATCAGCTTTCAGAAGGTGCCACGCTTGACGGAAGGATGGCCGTTTGCTGTCACTGAACCAATTGGCCCTGGCAACCTGTGCTGTGACAGCAACAGCTGCAGAAACCACCATTTAAACGACACGAATGATTACTACGACTTTGACGCATGACCCTTTACTACGATGGCGTCCTTTTAACTGAATGAAATTGTCTCGTTGGGGTTACCAAGAACAAAACCCGTGGTGGGAGTCACCTCACCTCTTAACCCTCTAACTCCCAAATAACTCCATCAAATGAACAAAATCGCTTGGTGTTGTAATGTAGATCACTCTGCTGATGAAGTTAACTGAGACTCCTTTTCCTCTTTACTAAAGCGACGTTCCCTCTATGTGGATAAAGTCAGCGTCCATAATGTAGGCAACTAAAAAAGGGGACTAATTGAAATAGCCTCAGCCCTATCACTACAACGATGTCTCCTCTGCTGAATGAAATTATCAGTTGCTTCCCACGATAAAACCCGTAGAATAAGTCTTCACGTTGATGAGACGATCTTTTACTTTCTTTGTTCACTCATCATTACTTGCTTTTACCTGAGCGAGTACTACTGTTACTCCTAACATTCCACGTTGCATTTCCTTCGAGAGACTAAACTTTCGCTGCATGATAAAATCATGCTCTCGTTACGGACCTGATGGTGGCAGGTCACGTGACTCGAGAGCTCTCACTCTTCTTGGTGACCTATCCTTACGTCAGACCACCTCGCTGCTATGACGTACTGAGGATAAAATGTGGCCTCGATGTACTAAGACCCATTTGTTCATCCCTCAGGTGAATAAAAGCGCCATGCATTAGCCGTGTGTGCTGCATTCACCTAGAGATGCTAAGTTAAGTGTAAGAGGATACGTACAAGACTTTCATTGTAGACTGTGAATGCACTGGGAAGGTGCTGGACTGGCTTTGTTGATTGTGTTCATGTGTTTTTTCTCTAAAAAATGTGGCCACCCCGATATTTGTGTGTGAAGTGAGCGCATTACCACTGAGCCATCCGAAACGAGAAATGACAGTTCTAGCAAAAAAAAAAAAAAAAAAAAAAAAAAAAAAAAAAAAAAAAAAAAAAAAAAAAAAAAAAAAAAAAAAAAAAAGTAGTATCCAACAAGGGCAAAATCTATTAATCTTTTTTCTAAACAAAGCTTCTACACAAAGACGTGTCTGTAATAAAATCCATCTTAATATATTTGGTAGCACCACGTGAAGAAATGGCATAATAAGTCTGTTAGGAGTAGTCCTCACTCCCGATCCTCACTCCCATCCTCACTTCTTCTCTGGCCGTCCCACGACCTCACCGACCCGCAAGTGGTCCCATGGGATACTCTCGCGCACCCCCACCCGCATTACCCCCACAAAGACTTTTTGAGGAAACGCACGTGCAGTTCACCAGCCTAACACTGACCCTGTTAGCCCCCCAAGGATGACTGACTAACTAGTGCTGGGGTCTACCACATGAGACACCACATGAGACACCACAAAGCCTCACTGAGGAAACAAGTGCAGTACCAGCATCGGCCAGCGATGACTAACCTGTACTTCGGCCAACTACGTGATGATAAACGCACCCATAGCAATACCAGGAGTTTTGTTTTACACTAGACCCTCTTCCCTCGTCCCACTATGCGGAAATAAAGATGAGGAGAAATCCCTTCGGGGCGCGTCAAATTATATTCCATTCACAGCCATTCTCCACTCACACCTATCCCTTGCTCTATCCCTTCACTGCTCAACAGACATCCCTCTTTTACTCAAAGGCCCTTTCATTCCATCCACCTATCTCAGTCTTTGTCTTCCTCTCAAGTTCGCTCTGTCCATCTGTGCCTTATACACGTTTTGCTAGTTTTTATACATTCATTCATCACATGTGCCCAAAGCATCCCTATCCCCCAGCTCCCTCTCTACCACCGCTCTCCTCCTCACATCCTCATTCCTCACTCTATCCATCCTCGTAACCCCCATCATACTTCTAAAACACTTCATCTCAAACACATTTCTGCATCCTTTACATTCCAAGTCTTTGCCCCGCACAGTGTCGTAGGTACAATCATCTTTTCATGTAGTCTTCTCTTCACAACCATTTCCAGATATGTATTTCTCCTTTTTTATTCCAAAACATTTACTTGCTTCCCTCTACTCCAACCACACTCCTCCATTTTCTGTTTTATATATATATATGACCCCAAATATCTAAGAATATTCACTTCCTCTAACCTCTTTCTTCCAAGACTTAACTCCTGCTTACTGTCATCCTCACCCCTTGTACCTCTCATAACTTTACTTTTACCCATATTTACTTTCAACTTCCACCTATCACATACCTTCCCAAACTCCATCACTAACTGCCTTAGACCCTCCACTGCCCCGGCCACAATCACTGTGTCATCAACAAACAACAATTAGCGTACCTCCTACTTCCTACCAGTCTCTCGACAACTCCCAATCCTCCGCCTATCATCCCCGCATCTACCTCCCGTAAAACCCAAACCACACTGAACAGCCACGGCGACATAACACAACCCTGGAGCAGCCCTACCTTCACCTCAAGCCACTCACTCTCACCGTTTCCAACCCTGACACAGGGTCTATTACTTATGTAAATTCCCTTGACAGCTTTTCCCCTACCCCATATATCAGCAGTACCTTCCTATTTCCCCTGCCATAAGCCCTATCTAAATCCATAAAGGCCCCAAAAATATTCTTGCTTTTTGCCAAAAACATTTTACATATCCGTCGAACCACAAAAAAAAAAACATTATCCACGCATCATCTACCTGTTCCTCACTAATTACTACCTCTGTTCTTCTCCTAGTCTTCCCAGCTAAAACCCTCCCATATGCCTTCCCAAATTCACTCACCAAATTTATCCCTCTAAAACTACTACACTCATACTTTTCCCATTTTCCTTTGTAAAGCTGAACTATACACCCACTCCTCTAGTCCTTCGGCACACTCCTCTTCCTTAGGCACACATTAAACAACCTCACCAGCCAATCTACTATAAAATTTCCTCCCTTTGTCAGACACTTCGCATGACACTCAACTAAAACCAAGAGCCTTATCATCTCTCATCACCTTCAAATCTCCTTGTACTTCATCTTTTCCTATATCCCTGTCATTTTCCTCCCCCATTACAGTCGTCTTTCTACTTCCTCATACTGCCAATCAATCAATCAATCCCTATCCTCCTCCATATTCAACAACTCTCTTAAATACTCTACCCATCTTCCTATTACACACCCTTCACTTCCATTAATATCTGCCTATCTGCATCTTTTACTTTTCCCCCTCTTCCTGATCCCTCACTTTCTTTATTTTTTTCCAAAATATCTTTTTATTCTTTTCAGTTTTTATGTCACACTCCTACACCATTTTACATTTGCTATTTTGCCTCCCTCACCTTACGTTTTGCTTCTCGTCTCTTCTTAAACCTTTCACATGCTTCCGTTGTCTCGCCTTGCAACCAATCCACATATGCTCGCTTTTTAAATGCTACTACCGCCGTCACTCATTCATAAGAACATAAGAGCATAAGAATGGAGGAGTGCAAGAGACCATAAGGCCTACACTTGACAGTTCCAAGTCCCTTGTCACCTCCCATCCATATCTATAGTTATCTAATCTTCTTTTAAAGTAACCAGATGTTTTAGCGCTCACCACATGGTTACTAAGCCTATTCCATCCGTTTACCATTCTGTTGGTAAACCAGTTCTCGTCTATTTCCTTCTATTTCTCACAATTCACTATTTATTTTACTCCCTCCCATCCTCCTCAAACCCCACCCAGTCTTCTTTTACTCCCATCTCCCCTGTCTCACTCATCACCCCCCCCCATTCCCCTCTCATCTGTTGTAATTCCTTCTCTTTTATTATGAATAGTGGATGAAAAAGTTGGGCGATTCATCTTCGTAATTTAGATAGCACAGGAAGTAAAACGACGGTGAAAAAGTGATAAGCAAAATGTTTGTGTAGGCGGTCTTCGAGAGTGATTATGAAAGAGGGAATGTCAACATCTCTGGTAAGGAAAATGATAAATATGGAAGGGTGATGGTGATGGTGGAGGTGGTGGTGGTGATGGTGGAGGTGGTGGTGATGGTGGTAGTGAAGAATCACTCCCACGGGCTTTGTTTGAGCCCGTGCGATGGTGTTTATGTAAGGTACACCTTGTGGAGAGGAGGTGGAATAGTATAGCTAGTCACAGGGTGATAGAAGGCAGTGGAAAAGAGAAGCTGCGGCTAAAGAGAGAGTATGTCAGAATGAGCGGGAAGGCTGACGAGTAAGAGTAGGGGATGCGGTTCTGTTAGAAAAATTAAATGGACTTAATAAGGAAATGGTTTGGTATATAGGCTGCAGTTTGACAGGAGCACAGAAATAACAGTAAAAACAACACCATTAACGACTTTGCGCTGTGTTATCACTGCTGTTCACATCAATATGGTAATTTCCGTCATTAATATTATTGCTACAATCATGATGTTGAAGTGATTGCTTGCATCACAATCACCTTTTGTATTATTAACAATATAATTTATCCATGGACAATGATGGTGTTGATAATGCAAAAGGGGATTGTGTTGCAAGTAATCACATCATAATTCATGATTATACCAATAATGTTAGTGACGGTAATTACCGTATTAATGGCAACAATAGTGATAACATAGGGCAAAAATATATACAAACGACAATAATCACCGACTAAAACTAACGTTTTCATCCAGCATGTCAACAGGCTTTTTCACTCGTTAGCTGCACGTGATCGCTTGGGTGGTGAAGAAGCTAATGACGCTGGCAGTTCTAGCCACGTGGAGTTGAGATTATTCAGTCAATCGGGAACCCCTCCACCCCACCCCGATCCCATCGACTGTACCGGGGGAATATTCGCGACCAATCACGATGGCTTTTGAATCTACGTCATAGAGGATAGGGAAGCCCTAAATGAGTAATCGAATCTCAGCCTACTCCTCCCAATAAATATTATGTAACTAATGGTAACGGCTATGGCAATGAAAACGAGTAAAGAAATACTAATAGTAGTGACGATTATCATGGAAATAGAATTAAATGTTTGAAGTAATGACATTCCTGCGCTACTACTAAATTTAACTATATCAGTTACAAGAACAGTGTGTGTGTGTGTGTGTGTGTGTGTGTGTGTGTGTGTGTGTGTGTGTGTATAGGTGGGTATTGTGGGTGTGGATGTGATTCACCATGGTCATGGATCATGTGTTGGACTCGTGATCGACAGCTATTATCCTTCCGAGAGCTCAGAGCTCATGTGTGTGTGTGTGTGTGTGTGTGTGTGTGTCATTCACCATGGTTTTGGATCATGTGTTGGACTCGTGATCGACAGCTATTATCCTCCCGAAAGAGACCTCAGAGCTCATGTGTGTGTGTGTGTGTGTGTGTGTGTGTGTGTGTGTGTGTGTGTATGTGTGTGTGTGTGTTTGTGTGGGTATGTCTGTGAATGTGATTCACCACGGTCTTAGATAACATGTTGGACGCGTGGCGTGCACACCACAAACCACAGCTTTGCAACGCAGATTAACAGGTAATTAGCTATTGAAACAAGCCACTTCTCCGATCTCAGCGACTATTGTTAGGAACAGCAACCCTTCAGGTCACGAGGCGATCGTTGATTGGCCGATCGGAGTGTCGCGTGATCCCGGAGCACTATATACGCCTGTCCCTTAAACAATAAAGAGGCAGAGAACACGTCGAGACTGTAAAAATTCACGCCAGGCTTAATCCCCCTTATAGGTTGATAACCATAAAAAAATGAATGAATAAATAAATAGATTAATAAATAAATAAATAGAATAGAATAAAATAAAAAAGAATAAAGAGAGAATGGACTGAGACATTCATTCCTTACCTCCCTCCATCACTCGACCACGTAGTCTCCCTGAGTAGCGCTCGCTACAAGCGCCTTGAACAATCTTACCACTGTTACCTCTACTCACTTTGTCTGACATTCTACATGGAATTCATCCAATCAAGGTGCCTTTTCTATGTTTTATCGCCTTCAATTTTACTTGCACCTTCTCTATTGTAGCAGCCTTATCATCATCCTCACCCATCAACATAATTTTCCTAGCATCTCCCACAAACACAGCCACTGCCTCCGTATCCTCTACAGCCAATACATTTAAATGGTTTACCTTATTACAACTTTCTAACCATTAAAAGCTGTCTATTAGCTCATTTTGTCCTCCCTTCTATTCGAACCTCTTCGTGGTACTTTTTCACTTTCTTAAAAAAAAAAAAAAAAAAAAAAAAAAATAATAATAATAATAATAATAATAATAATAATCCAGATAAGCACTACTACCTCTCATTAACGGACTAGAACGGGGGTAACTGTGTCCGTTGAGAATAATCCGTTGATTTGAAGTGGTTTTTGGGTGGCATAGTGATTGCACAGCACTAATCCACAGCACCAAAAACACAGCGAAAACACCGCAAACACAGCCAATTAACGTCCGTTAATGAGAGGTCTCACTGTACTGAACTTCCCATTCGCTCTTCTCTTTGCCTTCCTCACCTTTACGTTTGCTTCCGCTCTCTGTGCGACATATCTCTCGTGTGCCTCCCCATCTCGTATCAGCAACCACTTCTTTTATGCGCGTCTGTTTACCATCTTCCCATCACTATCACACTCCCCTCTTCTTATTAGTTATATGTCAATTTATCATTATTTACTATTTACCTGTTTGTTTGTTGTTTGACTGTGCCTTTGTTTTATGTATTTTATTTGATACTTACATTATTATAGTTTTTATTTATCTATTATTATTATCATTAGGATTTTTTTTTCTTTTTTTTTTTGCATCCGACCTAGATATGGAGCAAAAGGTCTCCTGTCGGCATGCTCCGCCTTTGTAATCATTCACCTACCCTACCTTATGTTCCCACTCATTTTCTTCATCCCACACATCATTTTCACACACTTTAAACTTATTCCTTCAAACACATTCGTTGTTCTTCTTCTCCCACTTTCCTCTCTTTTTCGCTAAATTCCATGGATCTCTGTGGTCACCCGGATTTAATTCTTTTCCCCCTTCTCACTCAACTGGCTCAGTTTCAGCAACCTCTCTGCCTCCCTCTTATTTCTCTGCATTAAATCCACCTTCACTCGAACTTCACCAGATAATGATCATATGCTACCACTCACTCTCTTTAACACATTTACGTCCATAACTCTGGGCACCACTACATAATTAAATAATATTCTCTCGAGTACAGCTCCCATTAACCACTCGGGCTCATGTAATGGTAACCCTAATTAAAGGGGAAAATTATTGACAATGTCAATATTAATGCCAATATCCACGATGACACTAATAACCGATTACAGTTTCAGTGTTCAAATGTTCCACCATTGGTCCACTAGTTTGGTGCTAACAACAGTGATGATGTGATGCTCCTGCAAATGATAATGATGGTGATGATAATGATGACAATGATTACTATCACCAGCACCATCTTCTTCATCATCACCATCGTCATCACCATTGCTATTATCATCACCATTGCTATCATCATCATTATTGCTATCATCATTATCATCATAATCATTAGTTATTATCATTACGTCTAAGACGACGATGACGACAATGATGACGACGATAACGACAAGACGATGACAATAACGACAACGATTATGACAGTGACATCGACAACGATGACGATAACGATGATGACAATGACGACGACGATGACAACAATGATGGCCATGACGATGACGACGACTTTTACGACCATGACAGCCATTGCAACAACGAAAATTATGACAATAATGATTACAACGACATTTACGATGTTGACGACTATTATGATGACGGTGATAACAACGATGACGACGACGATAATAACGTATTCGTCGATGCGTGGGTAAATCCCTAACAATCCTTTCCATCGGCGGGATCAATTAGCAGTTGTCAACTCGCCTGGAAAACTCCCGTGCTCCAGCTCACTGACTGACTGACCGAATGCATGGATGCATCCAGTCAGGCAGTCCGACCCAGACCGCCCAATAGGAAGCCTCGCCCGGTTCTAGAAAATCGAAGCTGGATCGAGGAAACACAACTAGTATTGCGAAAGCGACCATCCTGCAGTGATGATTAATCGACTCGGAGGATCAGCTCAGTGGGACGAAGTTTTCATGGGATTTTCTTTAAAAAAACGAATAAAGTGGTCTAATAAAAATGGGGGGACTGGGATTGTTTTTACAAAACCCTTTTCCTTATATACTGGGGATGCTTGTGACCTTGAACACCCCAAATCTCACAAAGAAAAAGAATGACAGTTCTCGTGAGATTTTCCTTCGTTTTTCACGGAAGAATAGACACGACTGGCACCAAACTACCAGACACAATGTAAACTACTGCAAACAGGTGCCCATTGACACCTTCAGCGCAGTGCACATTACAGATTCTGTCCTGACTTCTTCCAAGCGATTCGATTCAGCACATCGACCGTCTCATTACATAAATGGGTTTCGATCGATCTGGATTTCTTTTAATCCAGAACCCGCCTCTGATCTGGAAAGAACAGTTCGGCAGTCGTCGCCCGAGTAAACTGTGTCGATGGACTGCGGAAGTCACCGATCGATCGAGACGACCTCTTTCAGGCTGGAAGTCCGCGCCAACGTCAGATGCATAAATGAAAGCGTCTTCGGTCACGGTCGTCCTGAGCCGAACGGGACACATTCCACAGAGATCGTCCCTGCCATGAAGGGGTCAACCGTAGAGATGTCTCAAGAGTTTCGTGGGAGGGAAAAGGTAGGTTTTACACGCTAGGTTAACAGGATTTCTCTCTCTGTCTACGTATATGTGTATACATACAAGGGAGGAACATGCCGACAGGAGACCTTTTGGTCCATAACTAGGTCGGGTGTAAAAAAATATATAATAATAATAAATAATAATAATATAAACAATAACAAATAAAATAAGTAGGTAAAGTTAAACAAACAATAAACAGGTAAATAGTAAATAATAACAACTTGACATAATTATGAATAATAATTGAATAACAACAAGGGAGAGTCATCGCGTGGAATCGAAAAAAGGGTGTACGAACACAAGAATGATCTACGTCACCACAGAGCACCAAACTCTCT